>NW_022280070.1:4111928-4123468 GCF_004355925.1 Anarrhichthys ocellatus
CCCCCCCCCCCCCCCCCCCCCAAGCAAGAGAGGAAGGCGGAAACGCACGCCGTCTCCTGCCGTTGACTCAGCTGTAATTGGGATTAGCATTAGCATATGTGCCTCAGCCTCGGAGCAGAGCTGCGAGGCTTCCAGCCTGGGAGACGTCCTCTATCGCAGGGCTGCATCTGTCTGCTAGAATTAGCCTGCCCCTGCCAGGCTATTGTTGTAAATGTGTCTTTCACCTGGCAGCTGTCTGCAGGCACGGGGCCCCCATCTGTCACCTGGACCGCTGTTGAATTCACCTCTAAAAGCGGCGTCCATTATTCACTGGAGATGGGCCGATTGGCAGGCTGTATGGCAGTCGGGCAGAAATCACTGGAAGCTGACTCTGCCCTGTGTGACCTTTTATTGGCCAGCACAGCAGCAGTTGAAATAATAGGGACTAAAGTGGATATTGATCTGGACAACCAGGAGTACTCTTGATCTTTATTTAGGTGGCGGGAGAGAAGAGGAGATATGGCTGCTGATTAGGTTAGCCGTAACCTCACTGATTGTTTTTGTGTATCCTGAAGACATAGAGCAGAGGTCAAGCATTTTGTGTGTGTGTGCACAAGTCTGCACATCTGTGCATACATGTGACCTCCTGTTCTACTTGACCCTTGGACTCTCTTACTGTAAGAAGGGATTTCTTTTCAGCAAGTAGGTAGCCCCATTAGATTGTAAAGGCCTTTAGAGTTGCATTACTACAACTTCCATCAACGCCAGAGGGAAAGACTCCTTTCGCTTCCCTTCCTCCCCTAAAAAAAAGAAATGCTGCAGTTTGGGCCACAATACAGCATCCAGTGTTGCAGAGAGACGCCGCAGTAGGTGGAAGCTTTGTCAATACAGGTCTCCTAGTCACTGTGTCAACCTGCTGTCCAGTGTTCAGACATATTGACAAAAAAAGATGCAATGGAAGAAGGAAAAGGCAAGTGTTGGTTATCAGCATGTGGTTAACACCGTGAAATTGCTATTCACTTGGAGACGCAGCTATTGGCTGGTAAATATTGCTTTTTGTAGTCCGTTTGGTCATAGATCAAGAGACCAAGTATGAAAAATGCGCCAAAATGTACTCAAACATGACATCATGAAGTTAAACGCACATAACAAAGCTGATTGGCTCACTGTAATGTGTGTGTGTGTGTTTGTGTCGGGGGTTCCAGTTCTCTGGAAATTGTAAAAACTGAGTTTTGTGCAGCATTCAGGCGTCGCTGACTGTGATGTGTAGGGGGAATATACTTGGTGCCAAAGCCCTCTAAATATTCAAATTGCTCACATACGCTTTGTGCCGATAATAAACCAACTTTCCTTCTCATTATGCCACCAAGCCATGAGCAAAACATAACAGCAAAACGCATTTGTATGCTCGTGTGGCTTCCCCATCAGGCACAGATTAGCTGTCGGAAAATAATTTCCTCTTTGCAATCAAGCGTGCAGATTGTCAACAAGATGATGTTGAGTAATTGCGTTGCAACATCAGTGCTGCTTATTTTCTGGTGGCGAGAAGCTGGGGTTCAGTATTTCAAAAACTATCTGAGGAAAACCAGAAGTGGAAGGAAAGAGAGTGCAAATGTTTTAGGCCAGACTGCTGACGGCTTTGTTTACACGAAACTAAGATGTATTACAGTTTGTCTTTTCCTATTTAAAGAGACACGCTGCACTGTTACTTTTAACTTAATAACTCATCCTGCTTTCCTTTTTGTTCTTGCTTCTCTCCGTCTCCAGACGTGACATTTGCTGCCAAAGGATACTTTGATGCTCTAGTCAGAATGGGTGAACTGGCTAGTGAAAGTCAAGGATCCAAAGATTTAGGTAAGTGACTGACATTCAACTGATGACCAGCTTTCTCTCTCTCTTTCTTTCTTATTGTTGGAGCAACAAAAACATCGTCTCATACAGACTCTCATGATTTGCGTTTAGAGAGACGCGTGTGTGGGTCGATACAAGAGGTTGTTTACTTGATCTTTTTAGTCCTAAAGCAGATTCGATTTTGTTCTCGGGGAAACAAAGTGTAACCAGGAGCGAGCTGGTAGCTGAACACCATTTATTCACAACACGATAGTTGAGATTGTTTTGGGAAAAAGCCTTTTTATATTTCTGGTTAGCAGTTTGTATTGATTCTGTGTGAAAAAATTGTATCCGTAAATCCCATGTTGGACGTCTTGCACCTTATGTGATGTGTGTCATGTCGATTAGGTGTGTGTGTGTGTGTGTGTGTGTGTTCTAGTTAGAAACATAGTGGTCAGTTGGCAACCAACACCTGGTCCTCTCATACTGAATTGTTTCCTTGGTGATCGGTGTCTCTGAGCGAGTCTGTGTTTGCCGTCACCGTCCCGTGGGAAATCAGCTCCTGTTTGTAGAGATTCCCTTTGCACTGATTGGGCTTTTGACTGCTTGATCTGCGTGTAAATAGCTGTTGATTTGACGGGGCCTTTGTTGCAGTGGAGCTGAGATCTAGTTTGGGTTTCCTTCAGCCCAGCCAACAGGGACCGACATGAAAGTGCTCTCAGGATGTTTTATTCAGCAAGCGTCCCTCTATCTCTCTATCTCTGCAAGGTTTTCCATTGATACAGCAGCAGTATCTCCGTGTGGTACTGAGCCTCGCTTACAGTAGCGCGTTCTTCCAAGCCAGGCATCCTCAGCTGAACTTGTCGAAATAGAGAACAACATGTACGTGATCTGACTGACGGCTGATCTAATCTCTTCTTGCGCCGAACAACACTGTGGCTCTAACAGCAAGGGGTTATTTAATAGAATAGGTTGGGTCAGAAACTATTAAATGTGTGTTGACACTGGTCGACCCTCCTTCGTTCTTTCACATATTGCTATGGTAATTTTGGAAATTGCGCATATGTGCGAGTGTGTATGGTAATGTATCAAATTGCTCACCTCTTTTGTCACAAGTTTGTGTGAGGGAACTATAAACTGATCCAATTTCAAAAGCCCTGCCTGGAGGAGGATCTGCAATGGACTGGATATTTGAAATGACTCGTCCTCTCCGTGTTTACATTTGTCTGTTCATCGACTGAATCGCTCTGTGCAGTTGTACGGTTGTGGTGTAGCTAAGATATTAGCCCCCTGCTGTTCACCGTCAATTTCCAGTACGATGCGCCAGCTACACCCAACTCCCTACTGCATGCCATTGTGGTTCCCCGGAGAAGAATCGTTGTTTTATTTTCCAGCCACCTGCTCTCGAGTCCCCGCCCTGAGGTCGCCACCGGTGCCTTGACCTCCTGTCAGACTGCGTGCAGGGATGAGTCCCAAAGCTCAGAGTTTCCTGTTAGACCGGGGGTAGAGCACAGAAATAGCCACAGATTGGAGGAAAAGAGAACGCTGGAGGTTAGCCAAACAAAGCACAGCTTATGTGCTATGTTTTCAACCAATATCTCACATCTGTAATATTTGCCTTGTCAGATATCGATCTTAATTCAATAAAAAAATTATCTTTTTAAAGGACTCTATTGAATTTAATACCAGCACTGCAGAGTGCTTTTATTTGTTCTATTCCCCACTGTAACGTTGTCTTTATTACTTCAAAAAATAACACCAAGGGGATATTAAGGCTTGGAGAGAAGTATATCTTTGGTCTTAAGCGTGATAATTGTTGCTTGCTTGGTTTATTTCAACTACACTCAAGCGCCGTCTTCAAGATTTGAAATTGTTGCCCCCAACTGATAGAGACGGACACGAGTGTGAATTCAGGCTTCAAACAGGACATCAATGATTTTCCACATTCAGATCGGCCACATAATCAGTTGGTGTCATGTTAACGTTGTGTGTTTGAAGAATTATCGAGTTGATTGGCCGATTGTTCCAAAATATATATGACATATTAAATATCTGCTTTTTTCTACAGCCTGTTTCTATTTACGCATGCTCGTATGATTGAGTTTGAGCTCTTGTTGCACTTGTTTAAAGCCAGTTAATTCCACGGAGGCTCAGTAAGAGACGGCCTGCAAATGGTCCCACCTACACACCTAAGAGCCGGCAGCTGCTCTCCATCTCTTCCTCCCTCCTTCTGGTTTTTCTTCTTCCGTTCTTTCGCACACATACGCATTAAAAGTATGCTTTAAGCAGGGAATTGAATTACCTCGTGAAATAATGCCCGCTATTGCTGTTGTTTTTTTATCGACAAATTAACATGCACTCTACTCTGGCTTGAGCCTTAGTTCATTCCTTTAGAACACAGTATGATCCCACAGGAATCCACCGTTGTGTATATGCACTGTATGTGCATGCATGCTTACATGGTTGTATGCATGTTTTGTGCATATATCATTTGTCATTTCTATGTGGTTATACAGCATTGAGTGCTCTTTTAATCCACTTGTGTATATCTCTGCCTAAAGAGACAGTCAGCCTTTCTCTCTCTCTCTTTCTCTCTCTCGCTCGCTCGTGCGCGCGCCAGCCCCAGTACTCCCACACACTCCCTCCCACATATCCTCCTCTGGTTGGGCTAATCATCGCCTGTCACTTTGCCACACACATTCATGCACACGCTAACGCACACACCTGCCCTCCCTCCCTCTTTCCCTTCTCTCCCTCTGTTTCTGCTATCCTCCTCCTCCTTTATCCCTCTTCGTGAGGAAGGAGTAAGCACTTATTACTTCAGTGACATCTGTGGCTTTCCTACCCTTCTTGGGAAATGCAGGAAATGTAGAGTTTGTGGGGCTGAAAATATTTACGACAATCTTCTCCGACCAGCTTGGCTCCACTGTGTTTATATTCCTGAACTAAGAGGCTTGTTATTTTCCACCCCACCCAGAGCGGAATAGTCCTGAAATTCCTAGTATTTTGATTGGTCATCATTCCTAGAGCTCCTTTATCTTTGTTGAAACTGCCAGAAATCACCTTTGACCTTTTTACAAAAAAGCTATATCAAATGGCTCAGTCAGTTGAATCAGCTAGGAAGTGTATGTACATTGTAGAGATTACTTCTTCTGCAAACTCGGAAGTCTTATCTTTCACCACATTTTCCTACTTACGGTTTTCAATCCGAAGTTCTTCTTCAGATTACTTCTCACATGGTTTGGTTGCACGATCATGCGTTTAGCACATCTCTCTTGTTTACTCAGTTTGTGTTAGCGAATAGATTACAAACGAGTCTAGTTAATCCAACCCATTGCGTGCCATGTTGCCCTATCAGTTGACTGTACGTTTTCAGGAACACCACCCACTGGAGTACAAGGCACGGCCTGTTGCTTACTGTGACATTTTAAAGGGGACATATCATGGAAAACTCCCTTTTTCAGTGCTTGTGCACATACATTTGGGTATCTGGAGTGCCTACCAACCCAAAAACTGTGAAATAAGAAAACCCAGTCAGTTTTTTTTTTTTTTTTTATGGGCTGCCTAGATCAGAAAACGTGAGTGAACAAGCCATTCAGATTTTGTCCCGTCACATGCAGGCTCATTAGAATATACCACCCAAGGCAAACTACCTTTGTAAAGGAGCGATATATTTTTCTCACGAGCCAGTCAGAGCATACTGGGCTTTTTCAGGAGGGGGGCTTAAAGAGACAGCAGCTGAAAGGGAGCGTTTAGGACAGAAGGGAGAATACATGTATACAGACATTATGAGACATATGTGTTTTTTGAAAATGAAAGCATGGTACACATGTTCTAGTAGAAACCCAAAATACAAATCTGAACCTAAAAAAATAGTATAGTATATCCCCTTTAATTAGAACAGATGATTATAGATTTTGAATGTTTGGATTTTGAAAAGTGACGGCTGTACATCATTGCTGTTCGAGCTCACAGACATAAATACTGTTTGCTAAAAAGAAACGAGTCACTTTATTAAACCAATTTCTATGTGTGTTTTACATTTACTGCACTGACAGAATGGTAAAGAGGTTATGTACCATATTCTAAAGGAAATAGGTTTCTGTTTACCACTCGCTGGTATGGTCAGCCTGTTCTTTTAGCGTCCTCGGATGAAGTAAAGTTTGAGATCTGCTCTGTACCTGGCTGGGTGGGTTCCACTATGTTGCTCTTTCACTGTTGGGCATTATGTAAAAGTCAGACTACAAACTACTAATTCTAGTAAATGTACGTATTTCATTTTTGCTATGGCTTTCCTTCATCCTATCCTCTGGTTAACAATTAAAGTAAACGCTCTCTTGGGCCTTTTGGCTGATTAGTCTGTTTTCAAGAACCTGGAAAGGAATGTGAAGTGCTTACAGTTCAGCCTCCCAGCCAGAGGAAATCAAATATCTTTCTCCCCTCTTATCAGCTGCTATAGCCTTGCTAATTGCCATGTTTTAATAACACACATGTATGATTCAGCACAAAGACATGTCTTTTGGGAAATTGCCAGCGTTAGAGAATGAAATGGGGTCACATTGTAGTCAACCAATGGATTGCTTAGGTAGGTTGATGCTGGTGAGAGGGCCCACAAAAAAAAAACACCCACCTCATAGCCTTCCCAGTAATAATTACCGGAGGAAAAAAAAGGTTCACACAGGGAAAATGAGGCTGCAAACTGAGTATATTAACGGATCTGGGACAAATGCTTTACATTTCTGCTGAGAAATGGGAGACATCTAAAAGGCTAAATGATATGTCGTTAAGGGCAGAGGTTAGGTTAACAGTGGCGGGTAAAGCGTTAACTCTGACATGCTGAATTTGAATAAGCACCCACGAGTACACATACTGTATACACGCAGCTCTCTCTCTCTCTCTGTCTCTCTGTCTTCAGTATGGCCTCTCTCCTCCTCCAGCACCTGTCCCTGTTTAAATGAGAGCAGAGGAGCTCTTTTCTTAGCTCTGTCCCAACATCCCAGGGGTCCCTGCCTTCTCCTGCTCTATTTCTGAGATACGCACTGCATGATGGGAAGCCAGTGGCCCCCACACTCTCCATCGACACTCATTCACATTGCCCTTCATTTGTTCGTGGAAGTGGCATTTGTGCTGAAGGTGAGGCAGATGCTGCTGGGATGGACATGGAAGAACTTGCACAGACAACTCTCTTTCTCTCTCTCTCTGTCTCTGTCTCTCTCTCTCTCTCTCTCTGTTTCCTTTACACATGTACTTGCACTTTAGTAGACACTTGTGAGAATAATGGATCCATTTACATTCTGCACTGGTTACACCGGCATGCAACAACGTAAAGCCCCACAGTCAGTCCCATGCTACTGTGAAAGTGTGATCAAACCAGTGAGTCCACACGTTGAGTGATTTGATTTTGTGATGTGTGCAAATCTGCATTTTGTTTTTAGGCATGTGGGTTTTAGTCTGTCAGGATATAATGCAGGGGCTCCTGAAGTTTTTGTCACAGCGGAAAAGACTGAGGTCATGATTTTTTAATTATATCATGCATCATTTGTGATGTGTTTTGTTCTCATATATGCGTGTGTGTGGACCTCAACTCAACCGGAACTCTTGCAATAGGTAGCATTTTTATTTATTTTTTAATCCTGCCATTTCAGCATCCTTTTACCCATTTTACAATTAGTTTAAATAATAATGACATGCCTACCATTGTTTCTCCTCACTAGTGCATAGTCAGGCTTGAATACACTCTGTGTTCGGAGACCCTTTTGGCCCTCGTTTTTGTTTTTAGGGCGTTTAACTGGCTGGATCACATAAAATGCACTCGGAGACACTCACTCAGCCACTCCTTGAATCTCCATACCTCAACAGGTAGATGCATGACTCGGCTCTGCTACACAGCTTTGGAGAAGCGGTATCATGAAAGCTTAAAATGGTGTACGAGTTCACGTCGGTTTCTTTTTCTGTTACATTGAGGTATCGCTGCAATCTCGAGGGATTTTCCCGATCACTACACATTTTGCTCCACTAAACAACTAAAACTAAATTATTCTGCCATCTTTTTGGTCTCACTATTATTTTAGCCTATTTCTACCTCCTTTGTCGCTGTACGTTTCACCCGAGTTTGTCCAATCAATCAAAGTTCTTTTTAATTCATCACTTCCGCGTTCAGCAGCAAGTAAAAGCAGATACGATGTCATTGTGCTGCAGTGATCAAACTTTCTCTCTGGGGACATACTTTTTTTTTTTTTTTTTTTTTTTATGAGAGTTTAAGTCACGCATTGCTTTTGCAGCCGCGTGTAGGTTTCTGTTAAGTTACTGAGCCTCTGTATCCTAAAATCTTGTTTAAATCCCGGGAGACGATGTGAAACATACATAGGTTTGTATTTGATGAAGGATATCACACAAGTCAGGTTTTGTCAAGAAGATATTTTTATGGAGTGTACAACCAGCTACAGTTCATGACCCCAGCAACAGGATTAATGAACTAAGATGCTCTGGACCACTCATCAACTCTGTGGAAGGTAACAGGCAGCAGGTTAAGACATATCAGCTATGCAGCTATTTAGCTTTTGCATAATAAGGGTGCAGGAATTGAAGAATTGTAGAGCCGACATGTTGTAAAATGTTAGTCTTATGTTGGCTTTCTGTTTGCCTCAGCCCAAAGTCCTGCTCCACTTCTGAATTGGCTTTTTTCATCAGTTATTGAGTGTGACACCTGTGTTTTATGTCCCTACTCGAGGTAATTGGGATAAAAGTATTTGATGTAACCTATTGTGAAATACTAAGTTAAACACCTAAACATTTTTGTTCAAAAACTCAAAATAGAAAAACTACATCTCCCGTCCCATCAGGCGTTGGCAACTCAAGACTCATATGTTGTTTGAGCTCTAAATAAACTAGTAACGAAATAGCTATTATGCTATCTTTTGTTAGATTTTAAACAACAGACTTACTCGTTCATCTCAGAGTATACAAATCTGCTCCGTTATGTGTCAGCTTTTTGCCGTTATAAGATGTGTTGCGTGGTTTAGGCTGGTGGAACAGTGGCTTAGTTAAAAAGAGGCCAGGATTTTCTGGATTTGCTACATACAGTCTTATCCAGACAATGCACAGCAACCTACCTGAGACCTTCTTAAAATAAATGCAAAGACTACTTGCAGTAGCACTGTGGCCCACTTCTCTTTGACCAGTCGTACATGTTTGCTGTTAAGCCTTCATTATGGCCTAAATGCATGACACCATTGCTCACTTATATTGGGTTAGTAGGTTGAACAGCTGTGATGGCGGAGCTTTTTAGTATACATACTGCATATCAATAGTTTTCTCTTGTGAGAGGCTATTTGAATGGGCAAAGTGGGAAAAGAGTTCAAACTGAGTTTATCAGTTCACAAAACTACAAAATCATTGTGTGTGTGTGTGTGAGAGAGAGACTAACAGATCAAGTGTGTTTTAGATGTTGTGTACTCACACACATGTACATATACACAAACACGCACGCATGGCCACCCAGACTCTCAGCTGTAATTTACGTCTGGCACTTTATGCCGCTCCCCCATTATACCTGCCACTTGTTTGGATCCCTTATGACTTGGCATGCTAGGTAAGCAGATATTACCATCAATGTATTTAGTCTCTCACTCACACACACACACACACACATATACTGTACACAAACACTCCACTTTCCTCCCCAGGGAAGTGTAGATGCTGTTGTGATGCTAGCTGATAGTAGGGGTGGAGATCTTTTGAACAGTGTTTTGTAACGCTTCACAGCCGCTGCACCTCCTCTTGCAACTTCTCCCATGGCAACGACCCTAACATTATCCTGCTTCCATGACAACCCGTAGTGAATCCGACTTGACCTTCACCAGTGATTCAGTTTCTCTCCATCCACCTCCATTCTCTCCCTCCCTCCCTCTCTTGTTCTCTCTGTTCAACATTGCCAACTTCCACTTTTTTTTTTTTTTTTTTTTTTTCTTCCATGCTCCCCACATTTTGTCTTTCTCTTTCTCTACTTGTGTGGGTGTATCATCGCTTCTGTTACACAAGCAGTCGATGCATCTACACAAGCCGATGTCATACTTCAGGGGACAGTCTGTTCATATGCACCCAAGTCGATGCTTTCCCTCCTGTGACTCAGTAGTTTAAGCTAGCGGGCATGTGGCTGCTTGTCGCTGAGCTTGCAGCTACAGGTACAGATCAACCTGAGCTCACCTCCCCACAGAGGAACTATTGTTTTCTCTCAACCAGGGACGCGGGCAGGGTCGAAGCGAGCCGGGAAATATTGATACAGCAACGACGAGCCTTTGAGAGTTTGCTCGCTGGCGTGTGTGCGGTTGTGTAGCCGTGTATCGAAAATTTTCACACTGTGCGCGTTCATGAGTTTGTCACTGTGGCTATCGACCTGTCTTGTCGTGTCGCTCCTATCGCTGGTATGCGGATATCCTCGTCAGGCTGGCAGCTGAGCTTTTTGCACTCGGTCTCACAGGTTGTGTCACGCCTGCCAGATCATTTCCGCACGAAATAAAAAAAAAAAAACAATAATGTTGCACAGTACATTCAAATGTTTCCACATTATGCCTCTTTATTGGTTCTCGATTGAATTATCTGCTGTTAACGTCCCCTGAAGGTTGCAGTCTTATCGTCTGTGTTGTTGTGTGATTATGATATCAAAGTTGCCATGGTAACTGTTTGCATTTCCAAAGTGTGAGTACATATTTTTGTCCTCTGATGCTGTGGCATCGTACCCAGTAATGAAACTGCAGATGACAAGATGAGATGTCTCTCGCAGATTCATTCATTCTTTACCTTTTTGGCATCTTGCAAGCACCCTGTCCTGCCAGTTTACTTGACGTGAGTGCGAGTGTGAGAGAGAGAGACACACACATAGAGAGAGAGAGAGAGAGACTGCGGCACAGCGATGGCTGCTCATTTGTTAATTGATCCAGCTAGTTGAAGACGCCGACAGAATGCCAGGGTTTCTAAGCCTGGCGATCAGGGATGAGTATCTGTAAGCTGCTTAGCCGGCCTGCTGGGAACTGACGGGATGCTTTGCTTCTCTGCTCCTGTGAGGCATGAAAATCAGCAGGTTGCACAGTGGGCAGAAGGCCTGGCTCACTGGGGTATACGGGAGCTGTGGGGCCAGTGGTTGCACTGAATTTAGCATGCATTTAAAAGAAACCTCTTTCAAACACGACTGATTTTCGGCACACACTTAACGTGTTTCTACATGATGAACGGGTCAACGAGATGGTTGAAGTAGATTTTGACTTATTAGTAGGTCATTAGTTATATCCGAGTCAAACCACTGTTTAAAAAGGCCCATGATTGTGCAGAATGTTCAGGAATTCATCTTTTTGCTGTTTACCTCTTACATTTAAGTCATCCTGTTTAGCGTTTAGCAGCAAAAACACACATTTGATAAAACACATAATTTACTTGTAAGCAGATATAAGTGTTATATAATTTGTCAACAACTGTAACTCGTCCTTTGGGTACACGCACCATTAGTGGAGCACATTCTTGTCTTCATAAAAGAATGTGCTCATATCTTCTTCTTCCAAATATATATATATATATATGTATGTATGTATATATGTATATATGTATGTATGTATATATGTATATATGTATATGTGTATATATGTATGTGTGTGTGTGTGTGTGTGTGTGTGTGTGTGTGAATATATATGAATGTGTATATATATGTGTATATATATGTGTATATATATGTGTATATA
>NW_022280070.1:4123478-4178546 GCF_004355925.1 Anarrhichthys ocellatus
TGTATATATATGTGTATATATATGTGTATATATATGTGTATATATATATGAATATATATATGAATATATATATGTATATATATATATGAATATATATATGTATATATATATATGAATGAGAGAGATAGCATGTTATAAACCATTTATTACATGTTTATACACTACTTATAAATAAAGTGTTGGCAACACAAATGAAGATTCAACTTTTTTTCCAGAACATGGATTATGTATTGTATTTGTTTGGCCCTCCCCTATAGTCTAACGCTCCAACCTGCTTCACTGTCTGTCTGTAGCTATTTGCCTTGTACGTGTGCTGTCTGTTGTGATGGAGACCGCTCCAAAGCCCTTTGGTGAAGACCAAAGTTTTTACTGAAACCCCTTCAGCACATGTTCTGGTTTCACTTATTTATCATTTTGTTATCGGTTGAGATGTACTCTTACAGGTCCACTTTCAAAAGAGGACACAGCAGGGGGAGTGCGAGATTTAAAAATCTGATGTGCACTCTAAGTGTTGCACTTCAGTATGCAGCACCTACTCCGTCACAAATGTCCAGTACTTACTTCTCTGTACACGGCATCCCTTTCTGCAGTAAGACAGTGATAAATAGCATTTTACCACAGTTCAGTCATGTCCTCGATAGGGCTTCACTTTTGCCAAAATGTGATGGATCTTTATAAACTGCAATTTAAATGCTATTGCTTTCCTGATAAATGCGATTTTTATAAATGATACCATAACATGACCTGTCACAGCTTTATTGATATCTTCATCGCAGACCTCTTATTGAGCTCTACTTACTTCTCATTAAATGTCCACAGTAATTTACATATAATGGTAGAATGTTTCTTTAATGATCAATACAAGCTATTATTAATGCTAGCTGACACCACAGGTTTTCACCAGGCAATAACCCATTATGTAATATGTCAGAAAGAGCTAAAGCTAAGGGGCTTTGGACCTTTTGGTCATGGAAATGTACGTGTGTCTCATTTCTCTGTACATGCAGATCTCACTCTGTCTCTTATATGTATATGTGTCTGTCGCTCAATTTAGCTCTTTGTTTTCCTTTTCCTGACAATGCACTGCATATTCAGAAGAGGCAGCCTGTAGGTATATGAAAATGAAACACTCTCACTAGCTGCATGACCCTCCTTATCTCTCCTCTTTTGGTCATTTCCTTTTTGTGTGGAGACTTTTAACCTTTCTTTGAGGCGTTTTATATTTTGTTTTTGTTTTTTTTGTTCAGGTATAACATCACAATGCCTGATGAGATTAATCAAAGAAAGAAAGGCAAAATGTTTGAGCTCCACAAGACATCAGCACTTACACGCTTGAAGAACCAGAATTTAATTTTAAGCATTTTGTCTCCCCCATTTTTCGTACTTGTTATCGTTTCATGTCTGTTTTCTGTTACCTTGTACCGAAAAAAACAAACTTCCATCATGTTCTCCGTTGTCCCAGTAACCAGTCACGTGTCCTGTATGTTTGAGTATCTCGTATTGCTGCATGAGCTTTGCACGCTGGGGTCTCTCTCTTTCTCTCTCTTGCTTTTCTTGTTTCCTCCTTTTTTCCACCTCTAGCTACTTCTCTCCTCCCCTTGTTTCTCTGCTCTAGGAATGCTTGTGCTGTTGAGTGTTGTTCACGTGTTCCCTGTCTCCCTCTTTCTCTCTGTGCAGGGGATGTGCTGTTCCAGATGGCTGAGGTCCACAGACAGATCCAAGTGCAGCTAGAGGAGATGGTTGGTATTCTGAGCTCAAAGGGTTTGTAGCTGTGTGGTTCAACATCGCGCGGTCTCTATGAGACCCTGGCAGTGCAGAAGGTCTCACAGTGTAATATTTTAACAATAGCTGTTGTCCCTGAGCTGTCGAAGCCCCTGCGGGCCCGAACATGGATACAGGATAATTAAATGAACATGAACTCGTATTGAATGAACAGACATGCTGAGTTCATATAAATCCAGGCTGCTAATACTGGAGGTGGCTGGGGAAGTGGAGTGAGTTAATTGAGCAGTATGGCATTCTGGGTAATACACTCGTGTAATGAGTTATCCGCAGCTCGTCAATAGTAAGTTCATTAGTTTGTGTTCAGTATAGAGGAAGGCCTGGGCATAGGTGATCATCATGTGGATGCCCTGGAGCTTGAGCCAGCTGCTCTTTTATGTCTACATCTGCCGCTATGCCTTTACTAACCGTCCTTATGCATTATGCCAATCCGAGTTGGAAATATGTAAATGTAAACTGTTACTTAAGATAACGGATGTTATCATTAACAGTTCTGAATGTCAGCAGAGCAAAGATTGAACACTTTTATTCTGATATGGTAGCCGCCGGGTCTTCGGGCAGGTCAGTTTACAATCTAGTGACTAAACATTGTGTCAGATAGCACTGAATCAGTGACAGTGACAGTGATGTGCAAGCTGAGAGAGGCTTCACAGGCCAGGACTTTGTTGATAAAACATTTATTCAGTGACTGAGTCAATGAGGATAACACATTTATTTTAATAACATATTTGTCTATTGCATACAACTCCATGTGGACAACTTTGTTGCTGACCTTGGTATCCACATGCAGCCTTCATGATTCATTTCATTTCATTTAACTGTTTTTTTGCTCCCCCCCCCAGTTGAAATCCTTCCACAACGAGCTGCTCTCTGAGCTGGAGAAGAAGGTGGACCTGGATTCCCGTTATCTGACTGTGAGTATCTGATCGTTCTCCTGGAGCCCCGAGAACAGCCTCAATCCAATAAGTGCATATTTTATCTCATTGTTAGTGTTTTATATTACGTTACATCAGATCTGTTTAGGCCTGATTTGACCTAAGTGATAACCGAGATGGAGGTGAAGTTGTGTTTTTAGCATCGGGATCAAAGTCTGTCTCCAAGCCCATTAGAGAACGTGTGTGTTTAAAGATATGATTTGGAAAAACATTTCACGTCTGCTCACTCATCAAGGGTCGACTGATTATAATAAACCCCTCCTGGAGTGCGAGTGTGTGTGCGTGCATGTGTGTGTAAGCAGTGTGGAGCTGGTCTACATGAGATATCTTTAGAATGAGTGGGTTGCAGCCTGAGTGTATAGCAGCACTGCTGCGTTGTTGTTTTGGGGGATGGGATAACATCGCCATTATTGTATTATTGTACTGTTGGAAGAACCACGTTACGAGCTGCTTCGGCTAACAGGCACTGACTCACTTACACACACAACTTAATATGATATTGCTCCGAAAATTGAATGGGGGGGAAAAAAGGCTTGTTTGTAGACTTCTGGCCTTAAAGAGGGCTCATCAGTAACATCTGAGCTCAAAATGACAACATCGAAGTGTTTTGATTTTTGTTTGTATTTATTTCGATCTATCTTCAAGTAATCTTGGACTCCATACACACATGGGAAAAGATATGGAAATGTTTCATGCTTCTTTCAGTAGTTCTGATGCATCGACTATTTTAGACATCGCTATCATGATGTATCCCTGAGGTTTTAACATCCATTACTTTTAATGAATTTCCTACAGCTCTGCTGTGGTGATAATAGCAGTCATTTTGCTTCAGACTTTGTGAATTAATCATCTGAAATCTCGACTTCAAAAAGACTCGAAGGAGAGCTCGCTGTTGTGCGTGTGCGTGCTTGTGCGTGTGTGTGTGTGCGTGTGTGTGTGTGCGTGCGTGTGCGTGCGTGTGCATGCGTGTGCCGTTCCCAGCGGTGAATCTCCCTTTGTTCTCCGTCTCATTTTGTCTTGTCACGCGTAATGACTTACGCGGGGTTTTACGACACCGAGGTCAGCATTTGGGCATTCAGTAAACCTAAAATGCAGAAAAAACCAGCACATAGATTTCCAATGAAGAAGAATATTTCTGGCAGATGAGCTGCAAGAGACGAGGGTCAGATTCTCAAAGTTTACCAAAGTTCATCTGCTGTCCACTCTGTTACTAACCAGATTTAATCACCAATAATCTCTCTGCAGTAGTAGCCAGTGATTGTGGCGCTGTAAACAAAAGTCAACAAGCTTTTGATTTGTTAATTGGAAAGAACATTCCAGCTCAAATGAGGCGGATGCTATGGGTATATTATCTTGTTTACCCAATTTCACCCTGCATACCTTTCACAATACCCGATTGTGTCTTCCCTAACCATCACCACACTGTGTGATCTATGCGAGGGGGGTTTTCCCACTGAGGAGCCCATATTGGTTGTACTGCTTGACCTCAAACACCAGGAGAGACTGAAAGGATGAATCGTTTATTGCTATTGGGTTTCAAAGACGACACCAGTGCAAAAGCACGTTTTTTTTTTTGGTTTTTTTTTGTCCCATTTTGAAATGTTGAGCAAATTAATATTTCTGAGAATCTCCTGACCTGGAAAATGAATCAACAGCAGATAAATTTAACTTCTAAATGTAATTTTTGTTATTTATTATTGTGACGTCACTATTTGTTGAGAGGTTCCCAGCTCAGCTCAGACCCACAGAGCTAATGCCACCCAGTGCCTGTGTCATACTGCGAGTCCTGCAGTGACAACAACTGCTTCGTTTCAGCCCAAAGGGTACCTAGAGGATACCTACGTCCTCGGTGTCTTTCAGTACAATGTTGCATGAGCTCTCCTCAGCCAATGTTGCCTCGTACAGGAACCACATAAGCTTTGTCACACCAGACCCAGTTACTATAGCAACAGAGCTGGTTCAGCTGGGAAACAAAGTTGTTATTCTCAATAAATAAATAATTAAACAAGCAAATCAAAAAGCTCTGGTTGTAAAAGGACTAGGCCAATCGTTTTGCTACAAATCACACATTAGGTTTGGCTTTGCAGGCTGCCATTGATTTCTATTCTTTTCACCACCCTTAGACTTGAGATGTGCCGGAGATGGGTAATCACTGACGTGGACGTTTTTTTAAGAGACACAATCGAGTGCTTTGTTGTTGTAAAATCAAACCTGGGAAAAAAAAAAAATACAAATAAGCGAGCATGGCTGTGGTAAAGAATCTTCTGAATGTGCTTGTTTCTTTAGATTAAAAAGGAAAATCGCACAGAAATAATGTATCATCCATGAAAATGAAGGTGAAATTACTGTGAGATGATTTTCATACTGTAGTGAAATGAGTTGTTGAATCCAGTGGCTTGTTTTGTCAGGTAAGAATTCGTCTAAAATCTTTTTAGAAATAGGTCGGTAGTAACGTTGCACATTTGTTCATACGACACACCCCCCCGCCCCCCCTTTGGTCACCCAGGCTTTTTTTTGATTTGTGGTCTTGATTTTGTGTTGTTGCTCTGCCTTGTCTTCCCCACGTAGGCTGCCCTGAAGAAATACCAGGTGGAACACAAGAGCAAAGGGGAAAGTCTGGAGAAGTGCCAGGCCGAGCTGAAGAAGCTGCGCAGAAAGAGCCAGGGCAGCAAGAACCCCTCCAAGTACGGAGAGAAGGAGATGCAGGTGAGCCTCGGGAGTAAACGAGTAGGAAGAAGATGTCTCATTACCATCATTATGGGCTGCACAATTCAGGATTACGTTTCTTCCATCGTGAAGGGCTACTTTAAAGCACAAAAAATGTGTTCAATATTAACATTCAAGCCAGTTTGTAGCCCTGCTGTACTTTTAGCAGAGTTTGCATGCATGTGGGTGACTGTTGGATTGTATTTGTATGAGTCTTGGAGGAAAATAATGACTTTATTCTTCATAAAGTAAAGAGAATTCACTAAACAGCCAGGATGGGGGAGGAGGCAGTGGCGACGAGGTGCCCTGAGTGGGAAGACAAATAGTGGAGGTTTGATTATGAATTGTGCCCTCACCAATTTTTCGCACATAGACACAAACGTTAAAAAGATAAGCTTCACTAAATGATGTACTGAAGGCTGCATTTACTTAAGCCAATGTGTTTCTTTCTGCACATGACTTTGATCAGGGTTTTAACAGAATGATTAAAAGCACAGCTTGTATATATACACCACGAAATAGCCTACGCAGTTATCCTCTGAGGATTTACCTCAAGCACAGACATTTAAAGATAAAAGCTTAAAGCAGAGCCGTATTATTTACTAAGATTATGAAATATTGCCATTTTATAGTTGGTTTTTGTTCTTACACTGTATATAAGAAGAAACATGTTTGGTGTTATTTATTATATAGCATCCTGCTGTAACTTTTCATTTTTGTTTCAAAATGAAGTCAGAATGTGGACACGTCATGTGAAACATATCATGCTGCTGAACTATGAATATGTACATTTAAACAGAAAGCTTTAAAATGTCTTATTTTGGTAAAGGCGGTTAGGTGACGTGGCGTGCTTGTGTACCTGCTACAGTACATCTGGATAAAAATGCTCAAACATTTGTATTAAAGAAAACATTCTTTGCAACAGCTTTGGTCTTCAGTATCAGATGGCCGACGACCATCACACCTTGTAAAAATGTATATATATCAAACTGAAGCAATCGCACGATTCACTGACGGAACAAAGCAGTGTTTGTTTTGGGCGTCATCATTCGTGTTGTTATTTCCATCGCAAAGCAGCCTCCGACAGAGCAGCTCGGATGAAACTAATTTTGATGAATTGGAATGAACCCTCAGTGTTAGACATAACTTAATTAGTTACCCGTCACAATTACTTTTCCGTCACTTGAGTGGCGAGGTAGTGTTCTTCCTCCACATAGACACACGCATACCACCTCTTTATTAACCCTAAAGCCTTCACTGTGGTGTTGTTTACAAGTCATTTGTTGGTTAAATCCTGTAACCTGTTGCTGTCAAACTGAGAAAATGGGGACAGAGTGACAGAGGTTCATTCACCAGGATATCACTAGAAGCTGGAAGTCTGACTGCCTGGAGAGGTGGAAACAAAAATCTCTAACAGGTTGAGGCTTGCAGGGGTAATAGCTGAGCCGCTATTGTCTCGTCGTGTTGTGTGGCCGCCCATGACGGATAATGAACAATAGCTGGACTAGAAACATGATTCTACAAACACGTATGGCTACAATGTTTTATAGAGGCGGGTATGAAAACGTTGCTCTTCCCATGTTGTAGAATAAAGCACCTCCTCTGCCCGGGGCTGAGTTTTCACAGTCACACAGACAACCATCTTTCCTTTCTTGTCTGGGATGGTATGACAGTGCTGGTCGCTGTGACTGCTGTGTCACATTGAGTTTGTTCCACTGTGTCAGGAATGCCATGAGGAGACGCTGCATGAAAGGTCAAAGCGTGCAGCAGTCCAGCTTTGCATTGAGCTGTGGGCTGGGGACGGGAAAGGGTGTTTGAGTGTACTAAGCCAGTAAATGTCAGTTGAGAATGGCAAGTTGTTACATGTTCGCGTACTGCCTCGTGTGTTGGATACGTAGGCCTCTGTTAGGTTAGATGGAGCACAGTTTGACGAACAGAAACGGGAATGGAGGCTTATAGAGTTCATAATCTTCATTAAACCCCAGAATACAAATATTTAGTAAGTAAAATTGGCATTTTTTAGAGCCTAATGAGTAGTGATGCTAATTTAGAGTTGGTCTCAAGGGGTTCTGAAATACTACAGAGGCATTAGAAATAAAACGGTTCATCCCCTGAGGACTATGAATGTGCTTAGCCATTACTTTTCTTATCATTAATATCTTGTGTGCAATATTTAAAATGTATCCTAACCATGGTACAAAAAAAGTGTGGCAATCTGCCCAATGGACTTTGATATGTTATTTGTTCTAACTTGAAGTTTGGCCGGATGGTGACGACAGACAAAAGGTCAGGGGTTCACTGAAAATGTTAGTGACGCCATGTTTCGTCGCCATTAGTGCGTACTCTATGATACTGTATCTTGCTGTAGATCAAAGTAGATGTGGCGGCAGGCGGCCACTACCGCAGCACAATTCCCAACAATTTAAACTTGATGCATATTGGACATAGTGTGACTCTACTACTCTATTACTGCGTCTCTATGACTGATCAATTGGGCCCATCTGCACAGAGGAGCACGCTCATCAGGCTCTGGACTCATAACGTCAGTTAGCAGACAAAAAGGAAAATCAATCTCCTTGATCCACTTTCAGCCTGCTCCCTTCCACTGATCATATCACGGCTGTAGGCGTGTGAGAGAGAAGTCAACTGGTTTGTGCCAGAGTCCCCCGGGGAGGATGACACACACACACACACACACACACACACACACAGAGGGAGAGAGCCCTGCACTCTTTCAAGATGCTTCACAATTGCATCCACCTAAGAAGGCTTCGATGGTGACCAACGTCCAAGACTATTTAGTTCAATTTCTGCGTACAGGGATGGGTACTTTCAGGCAATAATGAGGCAGTTGAGAAAGTAAATGTTGCTGTGCCAAGATCAACATTTCCTCATCCTCCTCCTCGTCCTCCTCCGCCACATCTTTGTTATTCTAGCAGATGAGAGGCACAAAAGTCTTCTTTCATATCTCCTCTCTTTTCATTAAAAAGTAAAGTATGTCTGAGCAAAGTCTGGCAGCGGCCACAGATGGCGGCCGCATTGCATTGATTGCTCTCTCTCTCGCGCGCTCTTCGCTGTTGTCTCTCCCACTTCTCTGTCTGTCTCTTTGTCTGTCCGTTTGTCCTCCCTTCCCTGTTCTCTCCTGTCTTCAGACACTTCCACTGTTCCATCACATCAATGGGTAAAGACCCTGCCAAAATGCTAATCAGCTCATTATGTAGTTCAGTGGAGTGGAATAAAGTAGCAGTAGAAAGGGGGTTTCATCTAGATAAACTCCTTTGCGCCACATAGGCTGTTAATAAGAGCTCAGACAGAGACGGGGAGACGGAGTTCAGGATTAAGGATGAATGTCTCGAGATGTTCGATAAACTCCGGGTTTCTTCAGCTCGGTGTCATAAAATTGAAAAGGGATTCCATCCTGGAATCGTGGATTCACACGGATGGAGAAAAAGGTGCGCTGGTGTCGTGCAGGTGCAGTGGATGAGTACTGACCAACACACCCAGCAGATTTAAAGTAGTACTGTAGGTGTAGGTGCTTACTGTTGTGCGCCCTGGACAAAACAATTATTTTGACTCCAACTGTGCAGGAAAAATGCTTTTGAATCCCCGCAGGAAGGAAAATGAGTATCAAAGGTGTTGACTTTGTGAATCGTCTGTATGCTTCACTTTTGGAGGGGTGTGAAACCCTCCCCGTGTCAGTGATTGTAATTACTGGAAGCTGTGTTAGTGTTCAGTGCAGCAGGAGTGCACACTGCATATCTTGTCAGGATTTCGTCCTGAATATGTCAGTATAAGGGGGGAGGCAGCAATGCTGATCTCTTAAAAGCCTGCATGTGAGAACTGCATTGACGTGTTGCAGGTTTCATTTATATTCATAACCTTTGCAAAACAAGTTATTCCAGCTATGATGTAACCTGAGGTTGCTCAGCTATAATACTGGCTGCTGTCTGCCTGGGCCCTTCCCCACTGCAGTCGTTGTCTTGGGTTACTTTGGTGACCTTTTTGAATGGTTTGAGAATCGGGCCATGTGGATCTGACAAGTCCTTTTAGCTTGTTGAGGTGATGCTCAGCCCTTTAACTGGAGGCTGTGCCTGTAAAGAACGAAAGCAACTGACTGAACCAGTTTCAAAGCACTTAATTTGAGCTTAAGGTGTACAGAAAGAACAGAATAAGGTCAGGCTGTTCTCAGGAGAAAAATGCGTTTCATCCCCGTCTTGCTTGATTTGACAACTTGGCTCTGTGGATTTGTGTAGTAAGGGTTTAGGTGGATTTCTACCACCGCTAGTGCAAAAGGCCGTTCCTAAAAAATGTAAGCATCATTTATGCACCGAAGATATTCCTCCACACATGGGCTCCCAATGAACTAACTTGTTGCTTTTGGCAGTGGGGAAGTAGTGTGCTCTGGTGGTTACTAAATGAGATGCATCTACACTGTGCGGTGGCACCACAGGATCTTACGTGTAGCTGCAGGAAACGACTCCAACTTAACAAACTTCTTTTATTGTTGTTTTATTGTTGTGAAATATGATGAAAAAATGTTCTACAATGTATTCTAGTGCTTTGAGAATACCGAACCTGAGGAATTATGACAATTCTTCTCTTTTACGGCTAAGACTGAAATGACAAAAGTAACTTGAGACGGTGTTTGTCTCTGTACCATTTCCTAATATGAAAGGGTATTGGACTCATGTGTCAGCAAACAAGGTAGCCATTTTTATCATTGGAAGCATTCAGAACAAAGTGTAATTGGTGATTACCCGTGACACGCCAGCTTGATTTGTAAACCAAAATAAACGCATTTATATGTGTATTTGTTTCCAGTTGTGTAAAAGTAAACCTTTACCCCACAGCAAACTTCAGTGAATGTCCCAAAGAAAAGGTCAAATCATTACAACTAAATATAACCCTCTCATCTGTCAGCACTACTCAGCAGATGTTACAGGATTAAAGCCATGGATGTCGGCCTACTTCTAGACTACAGTATCGAAAACGTTCAGCTACCAACATGCAAACTGCTTTCTGTCAATAGGGTGCCTGACATGTGTATGCACACACTCTCATACAAACCTAAATGCCACTTCCTCCTCAAAATATGGCTGCCTGTATCTTCTCATCACCCCCATCTTGTATGTGTGTGTTGTCGGAGTACTCTCTGAGACATTTCCCATTTTTTTTTTTTTTAGAGAGCTCATGTTAAGACGAACCGTCCGCTTCCGGTCTCCTTCTCTTTCTGTCTCTGTTACTCACTCTTAAACAATTATTAACACGCTGGCTATTTGTTATTGTCTTGACACGTAAAATCGATAAGTGGATTTTTGTGAGCAATTCCACCTCCACACTGCGGGATCTTCAGTCATAATTGCCTTGCCTCGGCAGCACTCAGGAGGGAAAATCTGGCCTGAGAAAGTTACAGAGTAAGGCTCTTTCCTTGCAGAACTATTACCTCCAAGGTGCACTTACACCCTAATTGCTCCAGTGAGACTCTGCGGTGATTGGCAGTAGAAGACTGAGCTGGACTGAGCAGCTCTAAGTGTGAATGGGTGTAATTGTGTGAATGTGAAGAAGGGTGTTATTTAAAAAAAAAAAAAAAAAGGAGTACTTAGATAGCTGCTTTGACCCTTTCCTTGTCAGACCTTCTGTCCATTTGGCATAATGCTGTGAAAGGACCTGCAGTGCACTGGTAGCCAAAAACTTCTTTTTCACTGTCTCAGGTGTAAAACCTATACAAAGATAATGATTAGGCATGTGAAACAAAAGAAAATGTGGACATCTTTTGATTCAAAAACTGGCATGGTGTGATTCTTTTGATTCTTATGTCCCATGTGTCATTGTGTTTGCCCCCCCCCCCCCCCCCCCAGTTTGTGGAGACCATCAGCAGTAAGCAGACTGAGCTGGACACCTTCATCGCAGAGGGATTCAAGACAGCCTTGTCTGAGGAGCGTCGCAGGTACTGCTTCCTGGTGGACCGCCAGTGTGCCGTGGCCAAGAACAGCAGCGCCTACCATGGCAAGGTAAGTGTCAAACGACCAACAATAAGAGGGTTTTTTTTTTTGGTTTTTTTTACGATCAAAGAAAGATGCGGAGAGACATGAACGCCATGGAATTAGAATAGATAATTATGTATTTCAGTCATGGCTAATGTTCTCAAGAAGACAGCTGTTTAAGTCAATGCTGCCACTTTCAGTATTTCTATGTCTATGGCTAGATATAATTAAAAAATACCTAAATGTTTTGCTTTAGAGTGTTTCACTCGCAATCTCCGCCAATCTGCTTCAGCAGGACTGTGTGGGTGTGTTTTGATCACATTTGATTGATTGTGATGACAACACAAGCAAGCAACCCCTCAACTGTTATCGGATGGAAATGTTGCTCAACTCTGATTGGTGCACAGAAATGACATCACATTTTTCCCACCTGAGCCTCGCCAGCTCATAATTATCGTAGGAAATCTCCCATTCGAAATAAGCAAACATGAATCCTTGAATAATTCATTCTATCATCAAGTATATGTTTGCAGTAACTAATAGTCTAACTTGTTTTCCCAATGTCACCGTAGCTTTCAATACTTTTCCCTCAACTAATGAGCAACACAGTTTCTCTCTATGTCCAAAAAGGGATGTGTGCAGAGCTTGTTAGGTCAATTTTATAAAATGAATTTTCCTTTCTGCTGTTGTGTTGATTCTAGCCAGCTACTCCCTGTCTGTCATCTGTGTTTTATTTGAAACTCACCTGCTGCAAACCATTGTTCAGCCAAGAGAGCATACTAGGAGATATATAATTCAAAGTCGCATTAGCTTTGACCGCTCACAGGGGCCTCTTCATTTTAAAAATTCATTAAGACTGTAGACAATGCCCAGCTGACAGGCATATCTGAAGCTGTAATCCATCATTGCACCTTCGAGTGCCCGGCCAACTTTTTGTGTAGAGAACTGCCTTCGCTTGTTTGGTTCATGCGAGACTTTAATAGGAAAAGACATGAACACGCTGAATGCGGAGGAAAAATGGATCGAAATCAAAGCTCGGGACAAGAGTTGCAAACTGTTTCTCACTCATTTTGTTTACAACAGTCCGTAGGTCGTTTTATTATACCCGCTTGTTATTTTCACTTTGCTGCTGACATTTAAAGCGAAGAACCTTTTTAGATCTGAACAGACCTATATCATACCATCAAAGGTAATGGAGCGATATTAAGGATTTAGTTTTTATGCCTGTGTGTGTGTGTGTGTGTGTGTGTGTGTGTGTGTGTGTGTGTGTGTGTGTGTGTGTGCGTGTGTGTGTGCGTGTGCGTGCGTGCGTGCGTGCGTGCGTGCGTGTGTGTGTGCGTGACAAATGTATGCCTATCCATTATCCAAGAATTTGATATTCTTGCGTAATGAAGTATATCAGTCTCCTGGGATTACTGGTGGGTGTGAACTGCCAGCCTGAAGATGTGGCTGGAGGAAGACTCTTTGTGTGTGTGTGTCCGTGTGCTGCTGTCTGTGTATGCGTGTGTGTGATGCTGCTTCTTTTTTTAACATGGAGCCCGAGTCATTAATCAGGATGGGGGTGTGCGTGGGAAGAGTTCACCTTTAGCAAACTGAAGAACCCTCTCCCAGAGGAAGGGGGGGGGGGGGGGGGGGGGGGGGGGGGGAGAGACGTTAAGAGCTACAAATTAGCACATACAAAGGGACAAAACTGTCAGTGTTTTGTGTCTGTGTGCATGTGTGTATACTGTACCGTAGAGTTTTACACAAATGTGTGGATTTCTGTCCTTCCATTAAACTCTTCTTTGGATGGTTGTGGAAAGAACAGCCGTGTCCACAGGCTGTGAGACGCTGCAGTGGGCAGCTTGGTTGTATGTTCGTCTGTCCCACAGCATCACCCACGCAGCACATTATCATAGTTGTGCAAAGGGCAGTGGTCAAGGATACAGAGTGAGGAAAAACCTTTGAGAACTGATGTTCATAACAATTCTCTATTTAAAAGACTGAGCTTTCCTCTGGTCCCATTGCCACTACATCGATACCATTTAATGCCCACGCCGGCGACAGTCGTGGCTGGAGGCATTATTTTTTCTGGTTATCCTGCCTCTACATATGTCCCATTCTTGTGAACCCAATATCTCTCACTTGGAGGAAATTTCTTCAAATTTAGCACAAACAACCTCTTGGACTCCAGGACGAACTGATTATAATTTGGTAGTCAGAGGTAGAGATCACTGTGACCTCACAACACACATTTTTTGGCCATAACTCAAGAATGAAAATGCTAAATATGAAAAATTCACACAAATATAGTTAGTAGTAGTTAGGATACTATGACATTTTTATGAAACTATTTTATGGCATATTCTACTATGATTTCTTTTTACATTTTTAATGATGTACTCTATTATGACATTTTTATGCAATTATTTTATGGCATACTATTCTATGACATTGTTGTAGCTTACTATACTGTGACTTTTTCTGTAGATATACTATACATACAATTTATATGGCAAAGTATTCCATGATTTATTGGGACATCTTATGACATATTATACTATGACATTTTTATGGTAGTTTTATGACATATTTGTAGCATTTTAATAGCATATTATACCATTACATTTTTCATTGCATTTTAATGTCGTATCACACTATGCCATTTTATGGCGTTTGTATGTCATACTATACAGTTTTAAAGCATATTGACATTTTTATAGCAACTACGAGGCGGTAATTCTAATTTAGTTGTTTTTTTCTACAATCCTTTCCTTCCTTCTTCCAGGGTAAAGACCTTCTGACTCAGAAGATCCCAGTTTGGCAACAGGCTTGCTCAGACCCCAACAAGCTGCCAGAGAGGGCCATGCTTCTGGCCCAGCAGATGGGCTCAACTGCCCTTGGGGGTACAAGCCCCCTGCATACCTCCAAATCCAACTTGGTCATCTCAGACCCTATCCCCGGGGCCCAGCCTCTTCCTGTGCCCCCAGAGCTGGCTGTTTTCATGGGCAGTGGCCTGGGACACCCAGCGGTGAGTTATGGGAATAATAGGCTGATGGAGGCTAAAAAAGACGGTAACTTTAAGCCAGAGCAAATACATTTTAATTTTGCTGCTTTGCTGTGGTCTTGGATAGCACATTACAGACCAAGAATATATGGCAATTTATCCAGAAAGGTTCTTTGTTTTTGTTAAGAGAAGTGAATTACATAACTATAATGACTTCACTTCAATTTCCTCAGTGGTGCCACTGTGAAGGAGCTAAGGGTTCTCGACCTGATGTCAGCTAGTCCACCTTTGGTCCTCCATGAATGTGCAAATCAGACAAAGATCCGTCTAGTCTCACTTTAAAGATGGCACTGAGGTTTATGGACCATTTAGAGTCTTTATTTTATTTCATGACTTCGATACATTTTTACTCGACTTTTCTCCAAAGTCGACTCCAAAGTTTTGTTAGATTAGTTAATATGAATGCAACAGATGTTAATCATGACATATCATCACTTGAGCTTAATATAAATATTCTATGAAGTAATTGCTTGTTAGTATTTCACAGAAATGTTCCCAATTGTACTTATTGATCCATATATGTTGTTTATTCCAGAGGCTGATTGGCCCCGATGGTATGTCCATGGTAAATGGGACAACAGGAGTCCACGGGGAGGAGTATTGGACGGATGGTGGGACTATATCCGTGCCCCAAGTCAGGCCTTCATCCCCTCAGACCCAGGTGCCTGGCCAGTCCCAGCCTCAGCCACAGAGACAAGTCAGCGATGTCTACTCCAACACCCTCCCTGTCCGCAGGCCTGCCCCCGCCAAGAATAAGAACCCCGTGGGTAAGATATCCAAAACACTGCGAGAATTTAATGAGCATCAGTAGCACTGCAGCAAGACAATCACAAGCAGAACACCTCATGAATAGTTTAAATCATAATAAGATTATCACCTTCCAATGTCTGTTAAATTACAATGGCGGCCATTGGGATGAGAACTGCTGCTCTTCGGTGTCTCAAAGGAAGCACAGGGAATGTTCGTGTCACTGACCAATGTCCCTGTCTGCAAACATTACAGGAGAGACACGAACCCTGCCCAGGTCCAGTTCCATGGCAGCAGGCCTGGAAAAGAACGGGCGCGCTCGTGTCCAGGCCATCTTCTCCCATGCTGCAGGTGACAACGGCACCCTGCTCAGTTTCTCTGAGGGAGATGTCATCACCCTGCTAGTGCCTGAGGCCCGCGATGGCTGGCACTACGGGGAAAATGAGAAGAACAAGATGTAAGTAATGTGCTAATCTATTCAAATTTGTCTGAATCCATACTGTGAGATCGGATAAATACTTGTTACTTACTACAGTTAATGTAGACGTATAAGTTAACAAAGTGCTCCCTTTTCCTCAGGCGTGGCTGGTTCCCATTCTCCTACACGCGTGTGCTGCCTGAAAGCGACAGTGAGAAGCTCAAAGTGAAGTACGGAGCATTATTCTGTCACAAACTGTGTCGAGTTAATGAGCCCGAATGAACCCAAGTCTGAGGCCCTTTTTGTTTTCTTGCCTATCCCAGCCTCAACCATGGGAAAAGTAGCAGCACAGGGAATTTGTTGGAGAGTGATGCATCACTGCCCACACCTGACTATGGCCTGACCGCCCGACTGCTGGCACAGAGCCTAGCACAGACCCGCCCACGGCCCTACAGCATGGCAGGCTTTGGCACACAGGTTGGTGCACAGGTTGGTGCAATTTAGCATATGTAGTATCCGTTAACGACACACAAACGCTTATTTCTCTTGCTCACTTAATTTGTAGCCCTCCTCTGGTTTAGTCTTGTGTTTTGCATAATTGGATATGAGTAATGCTGCAGTAGCTGTAAAGGAGACTTTGGCTCAGTTTCTGCTGCCGCCTAGTGTTTGTATGCAAGTACAGCAAGGTAATTCAGTCCTACACAAGCACACAATGTAAAAAGTGTTACTTTTATCTTTTCAGCCTGCTATTGAGGATTATGACGGCCGCTTTGCCACAAGGTAAGTGCCTTTTCTGCCCTCTAAGTATTGACTGATGACTGCTGCTGCCATCTGGATTGTTTAACTTGGATAATTTGGATGTAGTTACTTATTAGAGAAAGACACAAGAGCCACACACTTCAGCTGAATGGCATTTCACCCGAGTTATTCTCCACAGTCAGTATGGATCCTAAAAATGACCTGCTTTTTTTTGAGTTCAGTGTTGTAAACCATTGTCCCATAATACAATGACCAGTCGCAAAACATGACTAATAGTAGGTAGTAGTGAGATAGCACAAGGAAGATCATTTTCATTTTAATAGGCACAGGCATTTCTCATATATTGCATCACTCTGAAGCACATTTATTTTTAACCAACTGCATAGAGTATTCCATGATAAATAGTATACAACAAATACTGTATACAGTTAGTGTGTGGGACACTTTGATGAACCGTACAATCACCCATATCTGAATAAGATAAGCAGTATTTGTTTGTTTGTAGAATATTTTTCCAGTATTAGTTTATTACTTAAGTCTATAAGATGTCAGAACAATGTGGCAAACTTGAATCAGCCGTCTTCAAATTACCGTCTTCAGAACCCAAATATATCCAATTTACGATAAGAAGCAAGTGGCCTGAGAATTTAGGATTTCACAATTTACTCAACAAATAACAATTATCAGCCAATTGGCAATTCATATTTATTTTGGATCGACTAATTGATTAATACACACTAATATTTCACAACTGGTGACGAATATAATTAGGCCCAAGCGATTTATATTTTTGCTGTATCGGTAAAATACCCACCTCATGAGATGTATGCACAGTGTTTCCTTCGAATATTTTTTACTGTGTCTTTTTTGTCCTTTGCTCTTGTTTACTTAACTTTAAAAAAGAAAATAGCTCTTTAAAGTAATGAATGCAGTCTAGCGGGGGTCAGAGTCTCAGTTTATAGTCAGAGTACTCTTCTTGGCACAGTATAATATCACTGTAATCAAATCCTTGCTGACTCAGGAGGGTTGTGTGTGGTTAGGATTAGGAATGATGCCATGCCTGTTTCTGTCCAATCAGGGAGTACATCTTTGTGAACGTGTATATAAGTGTGTGTGTGTGTGTGTGTAAGAGAGAGAGAGAGAAATGGCCTACGTGCACTCATATTAGTGTTTGGTGGAGTACATGTTGTGACGGTAGACATCACGCTGACCTCATCTCAGTCATCACTGCTTGTCAGTCTGGGGCTTTGGGCACCGGTGTCGAGCTGTTTTACATACTCTTGTCTGCTCTGAATGTGTTTTGTTTTTTTTCTGTATCAATATTTTGAGACAACACTGTCGTGCAGGGTGTATTCACCCCAACAGACTAATAGAACACTACATCCCTCCAGCTAAGGAGATGACTTGATTTTCTCATCAACCTTAACTTCTGGGGTTTGTCTACTTTCTTAGTGACAGACAGAGGTCAATATTCACTAAAACCGCTTAATATGGGCAGTAATATCCAACCGGCAAACATATCTGGATTTAAAAAGTGTTGATGAGGGAATTGGAAGTCCAATCTTCCTGATCACGGCAGGCGTGTTTGGCGCTGTAGGTGGGGCGACATATGTTTTCGTGACCCCCACCTACACTTCTCCAAAACTCTACTCTGCCTCCTTGTGCCTGTCTTGTCTTTCTCCATTTCTCTCTGAGTGTGTCCGACCTGGCAAGCTTCCTTCTCTCTTTGTTCCACAGTGACAGTCCTGATGGCAAATTGATTTCGACTGTGTGAGAACAGACATAAAGACAGACACAGACAGCTGCGGATAGCACAGGGGCCTCTTCCTCCCCATCTTTCCCTCCTCTTAGCCTTCCTCCTGTCCACTTATCTCCACCTCTCCTCCTCTGCCTCCACACACACCCTTTCTCCAAGTGGAAGAGGCCAGTTTCATCCCTCCTTTCTGTCCTCTCTTCCTCCTCGGGTCCCTCCTTTCCTCCTTCCGTCCATCCCGGGTGCTGCTGCTGGTGGTGTCGATGTGGACAGTAGCGGTTGGTGGGTGGAGGATTGCGTTGAGCGTGAGAGCCAGAGTGGGCCCTACCCGCTCGGCATGCAGCGATATGGACTCTGAATACTCTATCTCTGATCACAGTCCACCATCACGGACTGATCTCTCAAGAGACTGCCTTGGCTACTGCTTGTCTTTCATGCATGTACATGGTTGTGTCATTTTGTCAAACTAAAAGACATGTTCATGTACTGTACAAGTGCCAAAAGACTTCAATGTCGTTGTACTAAAGCCACTGGCCGAATGGCCTTTTTTAAGCACACGTGGGCCCAATATTATCGAGTTCCCACCCAACACACATATGCTAAAAAAAAAAAAAAAAAAGCTTTGTTTAAAGTAAGGCTGTGCAGCAGATTACTATGTTTCTGTTCTGAGAGATCCCGTAGGTCGCGCTGTGCTTCCTCGTGTCAGTGCTAGACTTGATTTTCCGTCCACAGGGTGTGTCATATTTGCCTTACTTTGCTTCTTTTGTTTTTTTCTATTAAACACAGACTTTATGTGCAATGAAGCAAATTTTGAAATTCAGCTTCTAGAATATACAGAATATATATCTACGTATATAAATTGTTTCCATCAGTCAACCAAATTGCACTGTGTTATGATCATTGCAAAACCAGTTTTCATATCAATATTCAATTAATCTTTCCAATCTCAGCCCAATTAAAAATCTGTCTTTTTTTTTGCCATTCTTGGCTGAACTTACTGCCAGAGTTGTTAGTACAAATGAAAATGCCTCACTCCAATAACCTTCAGTGTGGTCTTTTTTCTGAGGCTATTGAGTTTGGAGGGGTCTTCTGTTGAGTATTCTCAATAACAGCTGTGATTTAGTTTTTAGGTGAAATGACAACCACGGCTTTTGCAGCTCTGTGTTATTTATGATTGTATTCCCTGAGTGGCTCTGTAGTTTTTGGTCTTTTTTTTTATGATTATTATTATTGTCCTTGTAAAATAATTAATAATTTCCAGAAACAATGAGAAACTACTGATTAGTTGAAGTGTTTATCTTATGCATGCTGTGGAGGGAAACCAGAAAATGTGATACTAAAAATTGACCTTGAATGTATGGTGACTTTTTACAAAGGTATTCTAAATAAAACATATCTCTATATATTAATAAACAGTCTGGTCTGACGAGAAATCTGTTCTGTCAGTGACGCTGACATTTTCAGTTTTGTTGAACTTTTTTTTCCCTCTTGTTTTAAAGTTATGGCTGGCGAACTGATTTTATTTTATTTTTTTATTATTGTTAATATAAAAAAGGAAAAGCAGCAAATTCTCATGTAAGCAGCAACTGCCAGTGTCTGTTTTGTCCTTTCCTCTCTGCTCTTGCTTACTGAACTTTTTTTAAAATAGCTTAATTAATTAATTCAGTCTGTTCTTTCTTGTTTCAAAGTTATGGCTCTTAACTGATTTTTTTTTTTTTTTTTTTTACCCGTTAAATGTTTAAGTGAATAATTTTTTTTGCGTGACTCATTTCAGGCCACAGCTGTGTCCCAGGCATGCAGTTTATCCTTATACTTCTCCCCCGTAACACCCAAAGCATCTGTGGCGCTCTTTGTTACTGTAACAATACAAAAAAAACTTGTCGGAAAGACTTTCCGTTTGTGTGGTGGTGTTGTGTATATGTGATTTGTGAGTGTCTGAACTCTGCCTGCCTGCTTATCTTCTTCTTTTTGTTGTATTTTAGCTTGTGTGTGTGTGTGTGTGTGTGTGTGTGTGTGTGTGTGTGTGAACTGTGATGGAAATAGTAATGTACGCATTTTTAGCAGACACGCCTGCCTGTTGATTGCATTGCATTTGCAGTAAACTGTACGTCCACTAAGGCGAGCCACAGACACATTTCCTCACCTAGTTTAGGGATTTGAAAAGCAGCATCACAGTATATGGCATGTTGAGCATGAAGTGTGTACTTCAGTGTGAACCTACGGTATGTTCATCTTGCACCAGACTAACCAGCAGTGTCGTTACAAAATGTGACCCATGCATGATCTGAGCGAAGAGCCATTCAAACCCAAAGGTTCTCTTTACCTTCCAGTTTGGGTCCAGAATTGTCCCGCTTCTGAGGGAACAGGACCTCCGTAAGTCACCAGCCTCCATCGCCTCTCAGCCAATCCTTTTACTCCTTCTCTCTGTTACTCATGGTTCTCTCTCTCTCTCTCTCTCTCTCTCTCTCTCTCTGCTATCATTGGCTTTCTGGCTGCAGTAGGATGCTGGGAATTACGGGTCTTTTCTGTCCTATGGCCTCCGTGGATGTGGCAGCATTTGGTTCTGTCAGTCCAGGAGGCTTTGGGTTGTAAAAGAGCTATTTTTATGTGTGTGCATATCACAATATCAGAAAACTAACCCTGCATGCAAGCCTATAGCGAGCTGTTGTTCTTTTTTTCCTCCCACATCTAACCTGAGCTTTCTCATTACATGCTTGCTAAAACTCACCGTAGATACTGTAACTATTTGCTCAGCTTTACTGTAAGAAACAAAGCAATGGGAAGGCAGATTTCTTTGGGTGTTGTTGCATATCTGACCATGTATCCCCTCTAAATTCTGTCTATGTTCAACCTGTCCTTGTCTCACCCCTCCTCTTCCCACAGTGACCGTTCCATGGAGGTCTACCTCCGGCCCACCTTCAATGATGACCGATCTGCTCCCATCTTCTACTAGCGGCCTGCTGCCCACTTTTGTCCACTAATGGGCCCTTTTTGACGGAGAGAGAGAGAGAGAGAGAGAGAGAGAAAATGGCCAACATTGACATGTCAGTTGTATGATGTCATCACAAGAGGGCACAAGAGGTGTCGCACTACAAAGAATTAAGTTTCTTTGCCGTGGAAATTCACTCTTGAGAATTTCTAGTTAATCCTCGTGATATTTTTTGCAAATGCCTCCACAATCATTGAATGTCTCAGCCTGAACATTCAATCGCATTCAATTGTGATAGTAGATTTGATTAGTTATTTAGATCTCACCAGTTGTGGATAAGGTATGGCTAATAGGTTTTTACTAGTAATGCAGTCACAATATTATTTATTTGCACTTATGCGATGGGATTTATTTTGTCCTTCAACGCTTATACACTGTAGATTTCATTTGAGGATTATTTGCATTCATGAGCAGCGAAGGAACGGCAAAGGTTGTTTTAATGCGGCTTGAGGGTGAATAAGATTGTCGACAACAGTTCAGTGCATCACTGTAATCTGCACAGTGTGTTGATTGGATGCTGCAACAAATAGCTAGAACTGGTCAGTTGGTAAGTAAACTATGATTCTGCTTTTGTTAAATGATATAACATAGTGATATATTTACTAGTTGTGATACAGTATACCCATATTTTAAATGTGGGAACTGTGCCTTCTAATTTTTTTTTTTTTTTTTTTTTTTTTTTTTTTTTTTAATATGTATTTCATGCAGCATTGACCCAATCATTATGTAAACTGGTTTGAGGGCTTATGCATCACAGTTCAATTAGGTTTTTTTTAATATTCCTTAAAGTAAAAGTGGGGTTATTTCTGTTTTTGTTTTGCTTGTAATGTCAGAATTTTTTTTTTTTTGCTTAGCAATCTCCTGCACAGTGCGATTTCACTGAAATACAAGAATATTTCAGTAATGTGTTGTCAGATATCCAAGAGATGAACTACACTGCATGCTCTTTTTAAAAAATATATATATTTAGCTTTGAGGGAGTGGTAGCTTATCAGATAAGGTACAGTATTATCATAGCTTTTGATCGTTCATTCTCCGTATTATACACTTGTTGGGAGAAAAGCTTAGATCAGAGGCATTTATCTAGTGTTAGGGTAGAAGCGGAGCTGTATGCGATTAAAAGAAAACAAAAAAAGAAAAATAGTGTGAACGTGTTAAAATGCCTCTGAGACTGCATGAAATCAAGTTCCATCATGAAAAGTCAATTTTCCATGGATGAGTCCTTTACACTGAGTGATATGATCAGGCTTTTATTACACGGCTCATTTGGGCAGCAAGTTTCAAATCAGTTTTTTTTTTTTTTTTTTTTTTTTTTTTTACACTTTTATATAGCTTTCATTGTCCATTTCTCACTTTTGTCCCCGTTTGTATTATATCCGTACTGTACAGAAAGTGCATAAATTATCTTGTCCAAAATAAATCTGAATGGGCAGAAACTTCACACTTTCATGTGTCGTGTTTTCATGTGGTCTTGTTTTGTAGGAAAGTGCACCTCTTCGACATCGATGCAGATAAATGTATCACAGACACACAAAGGGGAAAAAGTATTTGGATTTATTTGTTTGGGATAGTACAATAGCAATGAGTGAGGGGGAAAATGGAAAGAGCAACGATGTTACTACCGGTGCACACAGCAACCCACCTCACCTTCTCCAAAGGTGTCTGCCACTTTAGCCAATAGGCCTTGTAATATCTCCGGCAAATTTTAAGAGACAATCATCCTGGATTGCATCTTTTTCAAATTCGTATAAAAATACTAGCAACGTTTTCTCTTCTTGCAGAAATGAAAAGGCAAGGTTGAGAGGAAACTGAATTGACACTTTGAGCTACAGAAGGATAGAGAAGGGGAGGGAGCAGTCGATACAGCAGTAGTAATTCAAGTCAAGCTACCTGCTACATGTTGGTAAAACATTCATACAATATGTGAGATGTCATATTTTGAAGTTGTTTTTTTTTTCTACACCCGGGCATTCAGCACAAATCTAATAGAATACATTATGTATGACACTGTGGACAATACATGGATGTAGAAAAGATGCATGATGACATATTGATATGACACCGCTCGGTAGTGTTGAAACACTATCCCTTCGGTGTCACTATTGCTGATGAAATGTCACATAAACAAAGCTAATATGCCACAAATAAAGTGAAACTGTAGCTGGCACTGTGGACACAAATAAGGAACCTCACACGTTTAGATATTTTCATTCCAGGATAGAGGGAGAGGGGGGTGGATGAAGAGCAACAGAACCACAACTTCCACAATAAAAGACCCAGTTTGGCTATACAAAGTGCTTCAGACAGATATGATAACTCTAGACATATACTGTAGGTCATCATTAATCAGAGTGAGTGTTGGTGATAATTAGGGAGTGACAACTTGATTTCCTGCATCATATTTCCATAGCATAGCGAATCCACCATCAATATGATTTGGATTAAGGGACTAAATAAGTTCCTGTACCTCCATTCTACAAACACCCTCACCACCACCACCGCCCACGGCTATTATAAAGTCTGGTTTTGTGTTTAGAAATCGACAATAGCAACAATTATTGAGCATTGTTCTCTGGGGCCAACAATGAGGGCTGAAACAGTCTTTAAAAATGCCAGAGAAATGTTGAGCGGGTGGACCATGGCAGCCAATGAGAGGAGCAGTTATGAAGCCTGTCATTTCCTTTAATTCACCTGTTATTTTCTTTTAAGTTAACTAATTTAGCTGTAAGGTCACCAACAGAAATCGAGATATACTGTATATTAACTAATAAACTTGTAGATTTTAATTCTGCAAACAATACAATGTGAATTGTATCCACCGGCTTGGTTGTCTCACTCAGGTTACCGCACCAGCAGCTATCCCTTTTGCCACAAAATAAAAAAGGTGCCAAATAATCGTGTTTTTTTTCCCACTACAATATGAGGCACTGTCTCATAAAGGGTCACCAGGGTCAGATGCCCCAAATGTTGATAAAAAATAAAACTCTGTAAAACATTTAAATATAATAATGCTGCTTTTCTGTGTTGAGAAGGACCAGGATTCATCCTCGTCCACTCAGGACCGTGGGGCCAATCAATCTTTTGGGCCATCTTCTCTGTTACCTGTTGAAAATCAAAGATTGGAAATAAGTATGGAAGCTTCCATTGCAACATCCCATTATATACACACAGAAATGGAACTATGCACAAAATTCCGAAAACTTGATGCGCATGTATCAACAAATATAATCAACACTGCTAAGCTACTAAAAAATGTGTCATTGTTTTTACTCAAAAATAAATTCTAAATCAGGATTCATGTACAGATTCATGTAAAGACAAGGTGGCGCCAACATAAAACCCCCCGAAAAAAAGTTTCCCTTTTAGTTAATGAGGGTTTCTGTGATTTACAGGGCTCATATGCTGTAGCAACAAAAAACGAGCATTTATTACTTTATTAGATGATTGTGAATTTAAGATTAGAGAGAGTTTCAACATTATACAACAGTCCCAACTGTGTATAAAAGACAGTTAATACAGACCTGTAGCTGAGCCCATGTGGGGGTCGGAGACATGTGTGATAGAGAATCGGGAGACCATAAACCGGTTAAGCGCTACAGCTGCAGGTTTCGGAGCCTCGGGACGGTTGGAGGGGGATGTGGGTGAGGACGGGGGCTCGGGGATGGTTTTAGGTGAGGATGAATGCGGCTCTAACAAGAGTTCATCTTCCCATTCATAACCCGCACCTGAATGCACACAGACAAGTCACAATTGGAGTTATTGTAAACAATCTGAGAAACATCAACTAGGATAACTCTGCGTAGCTTTTTGTGTCCTTGACAAACTCACCCTTCTCTGAGTTGTTCCCATCTGTTTCTTCAGAAACACAAAAGGGTTCACAGGATCGAGCTTCAAGTTCAGGGTCAGGTTGCAGCTGGTGGTCAGCGTTTTTTTCCCCCGAAGATTCCTGTCCATTGGACTCTGTTCCAGTGGGGAAGGCGTAATCTGCCAGCTCTCCCGTAGGGCTCTCCTAGAAGACATGAACATAAACATCCCCCTCATTCTCTAAAGCAATAAAGCAATCCTAAATATACAACACACATTGAACATCTTTGACCTATTAAGGTGTCATACCTGATCAAAAAGGAACACCGTCACATCATCAAAAAAGGACACCGCTTTCTTCTTCCTCTCCAGCTCGTCACAGAAGGACTGGGTGAGCAATGTGGGCATCTTCAGGAGACTGCGGAGGTGTCTAGCCCTGCTGCAGTCGCTTACCACCACTGGCACCGGGGTGAAATCCTCCTCACTCTCCTCGCTGTCTTCATCTTGGATGTTATAAGTCCTCAACTCTTCATCAGACTCGCTGTCATCTGAATCATCTTCCTCCTCGGCCTCTTCCAGCGGCGCTCTCACATCTTCTCCGCACAGCTCCAACAATGACGAGGAAGAGGACAGGTCGACAGCGCCGTTAGATTCCTCACATAAGCTGTCCTGTGAGTCGCATTCCCCCGCGTCTATGTCCTCAAAATCCTCCTCGTTTATTCTCGCACCCTCCCTTCTGTCCTCCGTCTCTTCCTGGACGTGATTGAATTCGGGCAGCTCATCCTCTGTGGATCCATCACCACTTTCCTTTTTGTTGGGGGCCTCATCTCTGTAGTCAGTTATGGTGGAGTCAGAATTCAAAGACTGGACAGGAGAATAATCTTCTGTTCTCCTGTTCCCCTGGTTATGGTTTCCTGAGGCCTCCTGGGCAGTGGAAGAGGCGTCAGACCCAATGGAGGAGCTAAGCTCTGAGGAAGGTTCCTCTCCTGAGTGCTCCGTCAACCCAAGATCATCATCTGCAGGGGCAGACTCTTTAGTCAGGCAGCCACCCATCTGTGGAGGAAACGGTGATAGCATGGACAACCCAGGGGTGGGGAGGGGATTGTTTGAGCCAAGGTCAGCCTCTGAGTGATTCACCAAAACACAACTTTTGATGTGTCTTAGATTTGTTAAATGTTTCTCGTTTAATTGCCTTTTCACAATATCATCATCTTTGATGGTGCTCAATTTCTCAGTATGAAAGTCACCGTTACTTGGACCTGAAAAGAACTTACTGCCTTCCTCTTGAGGGCTCCTCTCATTTTCAGCATCATAGTCTGAGAAATAGGCTGAATCCCTGTATGCATTCTTGTCAGTCAGGCTCTTTAACTGTAGCTCTGAGGTGCAGACCCCTTGTCCCAAACCCACCTGCAGAACTAGTTCTGCTTCTCCCCCCAGCCTAGGGCTCCTCTCACCACACCGGGGATCTCCAAGCTCTTTGAAGAGAAACTCTGGAGATTCATTGTTCTCTGTGTCATAGCCACTGTCCAGGGATTTGGGTAGGACAGGAGTATTGAAGGGATCGGGGCTGAAGGCCTGATTACTTGCCATCGATGAGGACAGGTTAAGGGTGTCTACAGAGTCAGGAGTTCCCTCCGGATGCTTTAATGGGCTGAGCTCTTCCTCCTCTATCTCAGCATAGTCCAGGTTGAAGTCGGCAAAGATCCCCGATGTAATATCTGTGATGTCATCATCATCATCCTCACTAAAGTCACCAAGCTCAACCAGGCTAATGCTGTAGTGTCTGACCCCCACTCCACTGTCCAATCCTCTGCTACTTTCTGATGTATCTGGATAGTTTAGCCTCTTGTCTCCATGACCAACAGGGATTCCTGTTGAAACCCCCTCCCACATGTTACCTTGCCGCTTGTCTGACAAGGCTCCTGTTTGGCCAGTCTGAGCCTCCTTGAAAGAGGATGGAGACTTTATATAACTTGGCTCAGGTATCATCTTAGGCTCAGAGTACAATCTCTCTCCCTTAGGCAACAACTGCTTTTCATATTGTCCCTCCATTGTTCGACCCCCTGCACTTCTGGCATTAATACTTGAGCTGGTAAGAGAATATATACTTCTTAGATGTTCTGCAGTTAAGTTATTTTCTGCTTGAGTGGCAGCCTCCTCTTTTTCCTTGTGACATAAGTGAATGTATGAACCTAATTCACTGGGCTTGCTAGCAGCGTTACAACCAGAGTCTCCTCCTTCTGCCTCGAAGGTGCCACAAAACCTGGAGCTGTGGAAGGTTCTTGTGGTGGCCTTGGTTAAAGACCATAATTCTGTTGCGTTAGAGTGAGCAGTATATTGAAGGTCCAGATAGCTGTCATGCCCACTGCCTGTCTGCCTGCCGTCAAAGCTCAGGCTATTATTGTTTGCTGAATGGTTTGAGGTCCAGTTAGTGGCCTCTCCTTCAGAGAAAAGGTCATCCTCGATGTCGTCGCCTCTCTGCTGGCCCACCAGCAGGCCGTCGTCGGTCTCGACATCGATGCTAATGTGGTTAACAATGGGTAGTGTCTTTCTGAGGGGACCCATCATATTATGGCAGCTTTCATTCACCATGCTCCGGCCTGTGCCTGCTTCAAGGTAGGGATCACAGAACCCTAAGCTTGGGCTGCTGACTGCTTGTGACAAACTGCGCGGGTTTTCTAAACGCCCAACTGGATGGACAAGGTTTGATCTGGAATCTGGCGATGTATCCAGTACAGACAGACAGGGTTGCCGGGCCTTGTATGCCGATGACTGTTCACAGTAGATCGTGTCATCTTGACTGGATGAGAAGCAGTTGTGCGAGTGGCGTAGCTTTACAGGGCTGGTGCTGGATGGCCGTCTCAGCAGTGGTTCCATGTTTAGTTGGACGGTGGGGCTTGAATCAGAGTCATAGGCAGAAGATCTGTTGTTGTCAGTTGACCAGTAAGCACTGGGCTGTGCCATGGATTGACCAGTCCGACTCTCAGAGGACAACCTGCTGCTGCTGGCCTCCAGTCCTGGGCTGTAGTCCACCACGCTGTCATCCAGGTTAATGTTACACTCCATTGGTTCCTCTATGCGAATGTAATACTCGCTGCTGACCGAGGGGCTGTGGGCACTCAATACTGGGACTACACCAGGGTGTTCAGGTTCATAGTAGGATGGGGATAGGCCCGATGTCGGGCTGTCAGTCTTGCAACCCCCTGAGGTGCTTCCTTTAATTGAATAGTAGATATCCTGGTAATATGGGTTCCCCTGGCCCAGTGCCCCACTGGTGGAGGAGGAGCAGTAAGGCTGCTCAGCTCGGGCCTGCTCCCATTTGTACTCAAAGTTGAGACCATGGCTGGTCTCTGTGACGGTCAGCAGGTCATCCCCTGTGTCGGAGTGGAAGCTGTCAGAGAAGTGCTCCAGGAGGGGGAAGGAGGACGAGGCAGAGGAGGCCAGCTCCAATGCCTGTGTTTGGTCTGGACTGGGGACGTCAGCTGAGGCAGGTGTAGGGGTCAGGACTAGGTTTGTGGATGCAGCTGTGTGGGAGGTGCTGCTGAACAGATTGGGTCTCAAGGCGTTCCAACGTTGTTCAAAGTCTTCCTCAGCCTCACACGAGCCTTTGGCACACAAGTATGTGACCAGAAGGTGGACTTCCTCGCTGCTAGGTCTCAGCTCCGGCTGTAGCCAGCAGAACTGCATCACCTCGTACCTGGACAGAAAGAGAAGAACAAAATCGGGGGCAAAAGAGATTACGTGTTATAATTGTGTTACTGTCGATACTTCTGCAGCTAATAAGATCTTATTGATATATATACTTTTTTACATAAGGAGAGAAATAGGAAAAAGTAAAACAATTGATCCTAGACTCACATCAAGGCGATATAAAATAAACTTTTGAAGTCAGCACTTTCTAGCAACACATAGTACTTGTTCCAGACATATAGAGTATATGACGGAGGTGCAGTGCAGATGCTGACATAGTTAAAAGATGTTTACTTTCCTCCTTGGAGCCTCCTCAGTGGAGCGCATTTAATTTAGTGAAGAACAATTTTGAAAATAAATAAATAAGTATAATATTTGGCTGGCTGCCCAGATAAAGATGAATGAGGTGATTTTACTCCGGTCGATGCCAAGGGGGGATCATAAAGAATAGGAGAAGTATTGATCATCTGCCCTTGCTAGCAAAGAGAATTATTGCTAAGGTGGACCGGTGCACCACTAAAAGCAGAACCCTATTTCAAAAACAAGACACATTGACTTGTTGAAAATGAATTGGCCAGCAAGACCTGAAGGCTTTGTAATGTCTAAAATGTATGTGGAATCAAGATATATAAGAGTCACCCTGTACATGTGTGGGCATGCAACTATGTCTCACCAGCGCTCAGCCAGGGGGAACTGGAGCAGGGGTTTGGGTAGTTTGAGCTGCTGTTCCTTCACAGCATATGTCAGCACCTGTCTGTCAGAGTAGTGTCTGTACGGCTGGTTTCCCAGCTCAAACAGCTCCCACACAGTCACCCCCAATGACCTGGAACGAGCGAAGAAACCATTAAGTGCACTCACTCATATCTCAGATATGGCCATGTTCCAAACAAGCTGTAACCGTTTTGATGTTATGTCACGAGAATATTTGTGCTGTACACACATTTCCCAAAGAGTTTCACAATAAAAGCAGAGGACAAAGCACAGGAAAACATCATAAGCTGAGCATCCAAAGTAACATTCTAGCAATAAAATAGGCATTAAATCAAAGTAAGAGCATTTCATTCCAATTTTTATATACAGAAAGAAAAAGATCTGCGTTAAACCATTTCTATACTATGATAAAAGATTGATGTCGGTATGGTAGTGTTATCTCACCATATGTTGCTGGACTTTGTTTGGTCAACGACCAGCAGGTTTCCGTGGACTTCGTCTATGAGCTCAGGTGCAATCCAGCGCAGGGGCACCCACATCTGGTCTTGTGTTACATAATAGTCATCCTATTAAAAACAACAATGACAAAAAAAAATACATGTTGGAGTACTAACAGGGTGAAAAAGTAAAAAGCAGTCAAAAAAAATGACATCGAAATACAGTCTGACCTTGTATCGGCTGTGAGAAAGGCCATAGTCTCCGATCTTAACTGACATTTCTGAAGTTAGCAGGCAGTTTCGCAAGGCCAAGTCACTGTCAAAACAAAAGAAAGTCGGAGCTGCATAAACATATTTATTGATCTTCTTTAAAGACCCTGAACAACTTTTGTAATTTCAATCACAAGTTAGAACAGTTTTTTTACTTTTTAATCCTCTTTTGTTTTGTCTCTGAACACCACACTGGTTTTAAGTTGGCGGGACTCCGTTGGAAAACATGTTGTTGATGAATATTTTAAATGAATGTCTCCGCAGCATCATGATGATCCGATGTAGCCACAGTATTAATTCAATCACATCATGAAATGTGTACATGTAAAGCATCATGTACTATTTCTTCTCACCTGACTGTGTAAAGAACCGCACTAAACAAAGTCACGTTGTTTAATCTCAACTCCTCCTGAAACACTGAGATCTTTCGTCTGGCAGCCACTGATTAGTTGCTATGGCAGCCAAACACATGGCTGCGAGAGAGCGATAGGGGCTCGCCCCCCGCAACAAAATCACTGATGCTGGAGTTTGTGACAAGTACTCAGGCAGCACCAGGATGTTGTTGCAGGGAGAGACCAGCAGGTGGTGCGCAGAGCATTTGGGTTCCTTTCCGGTGCATTAAGGATTCAAGTTGATGTTGGTAAATAGAGCTAGACTGACTGACATACTGTACCTGTGTATAAAGTTGTATTTTTGGAGTTGCAGAAGCCCTGAGGCAATGTCACACGCCATTCGCTGGAGGATCAAAGGGTCAGGAGTCTCGGAGTCGGCCACCCGACAGCTGCGCAGATAGCTCTTCAGATCGCCCTGAGAGGAGAAAGGACATGAGGTTGGAAGCTGTATGAATAATCCAAACAAAACGGTACCAAGAAAGAAAATAATTAATTTGATCATTAAAGTGTGTCCCACCAGAGGGCAAAACTCCATGACCAGCAGATAAGGAGTGACCTCTGAGCACTGTGCCAGGCACTGCAGGAGGGCAGGGTGCTGGAGGGTTCTGGTGGAGGAAACAGGGTTTGAGTTTGAGTGCACAACGACCGTACATACAATAAATAAATCTTTAATTTAAGTTGTTTCATTGCTATGTCGTGCTACTCATGCTCTGAAGGGCTGTGCTGAGTGACCGCTGATGTTTCAGTGAACTGACCGGTATGGCTGCGCCTCCTCCAAGAACTGCATCTGATCCTGGACACTGGCACTGGCTTTCAGCTCCTTTACAACCACCTGGGTGGTGCTGAGGCCCGCATTGACCTCACCCAGCAGAACCTGGGAAGTATACACAAGTACGTTGTTGCCAAACTCTAGGACTGCAGACTGTGATTAATGAGACAGCATCACTATGGAGTTACAAAGTGAGAAAAAAAACAACAAATAAGATTGGTTCATGAGCAAATCTAAGTGTAACAGCAGCACATACTGTGCAGTAAATAGTGAGGAATTTACTGTGACTGTGAATTTCAACTTCCCTCCTTAACACATGTGCCAAAGATTAGCTTTGCTAGAATGAGATCATCATCATCTCATTACAATCGCATTCCTCACAGAGTAGAAAGCACATTGGAGTACAGTACGAGTACAGTAAAGAGGCATTTGAAGGCAAGTAATAATTAGTACAAAGATGGTGTCTACCGACACAAAAACACTGTGTGATTGAGTGTGTTTTAGGAACAAAAAAAATATCTTTTTCACCTTGCCAAACCACCCATGTCCAATCTCCTTTAGATAGAGTAGACTATGGCGGCCAAGGTCTGATGATTTCAGCAGCTGGACTGGAAAGGAACAGTAAGAAAGACAGAAGATTACTTTTAAACAGGAATAAAAAAAGACTGTTGTAGTTGGAAAGAAGAGAAGAAAGTTCTTCAATGAGTAAAGTCAATAAAACAAAGAGGGGCACAGAGAAAAAAATACAAATTCCTCTCAGCCCAAAAAATGAATGTACATTTTCCTGAATAAAACTGAAGAAGACAGAGTTCCTGATTGCAAATAAACCCAACTTTCTAGCTACGTTAAATAAGTATCTACAAGAACAAAGAAACTTTAAGCCAGCGAGTCGTGCGCAAATTGAAATACCTCCATGGATCCTCATATTTCAAGAGTGAAGATGACGATGGTGAGTCGAAAGACGAAGGTGGAGCGGCCAGCCACTCTGAGCACCGGGACCAGGGACAGAGTCGGAGTCCCAAGCAGGGATGAAGTACTGGTCCAGAGTGTGAGAACCGAGAGCCTGTGACCCCAACCCCAGGCCTCTTAGCCTCATTGTGTGTATTTGAGAAAGAGCCCCCGGTCGCAGTATGTGTGTGAGAGAGCCTCGGCAGTATTTAACCCTCCGAGCCCTCGCACAGCTGAACAAGCTCGCCACGCTGCCTCTCCCGGTCTGCACCGAACTCATCCTCCAACTGGGACACACGAAAACACACATACTGTACTGTCCTCGTCTAGAGCTCTCCAGCTGTCCAGCAAACAAGGAAAACCTGGATTCCCATACAGACTACATTAAAAAGTACAGAAAGCTGAGCAAGATAGAAACGTATCACAGCTTCGAGTCAGAGGACTGATCTGCAGACGGTGGAGGATTTCTGCCCTGGGCGCTGAGATTTTCTGGTCATGTATCACGCCTGATGTGACCGTCACGCATGTTAGTAGTGTGCCGACTGACGCGCCAGCTCTGTGTGCAGCTTCAAGACACCCAGTAGTGACATAAGGCCCACATAATGCCCCCTGTCACCCAGGACAGCAGCATTCCTCAGCCAAACAGGACACAAACACTGCTCTGTCAGATGCAGAAAAGACCTCTGTCATACACACTCACCACCCCTATCTCAAGCCTCCCCTCCCCGCTCTTAGGTCCTGGTGCATGCCACCACCCTTCCCCTGCCTCTCCTCATTCTGTCACAGACCCCTCACTGTATTCTACCCATAATGCCAGTCCTCCACTGGTGCGTTCCATGGACGTTTTAGCCCGGCCTTATGCTCACCCACTGCCCAGCCGGCCTAAATCAGGGCCATTGTTTGGCTCGCTCGCTCACACACTCATGTTGCGTCTCCTGGTACCCAGTGGACCAAACACACACACACACACACACACACACACACACACACACACACAGGCACGCAAACACTCATGTGGAGACACACACACACAAGGCCCTTTCTCCAGTGGAACGCTGGGCAGAGGTTGTCACGATGATAACAGACCCACACTTCTACACACCAAACCCCCCCCCCGAGCCTCTACCACCCCTCCCTGACCGAGAAAAAATTAAAAAGTGGTATTATTCCGAATGTGGAATGTGTGAGCGTGAGTGTGCATTCCCGTCCTACACGTGGCATTTCCGGAGAAGATGGTGGGGTGGAGTGAGTCTGTGGGATCGGTGGGCCCACGGAATGATACACACACACACACAATCGCTTCACACACTCACTTTGATGCATCGAGTCTCTGTAGTGGGTTGGAATGAAAAGCAGGACTGTCAGATCAATGGCAAACGTTGTACTGCGTGTTCATACAGATGCATAAGTGATATAGAACACGCCATTCATGGTAAGCATATAAACTAAACAACTTGTGTTTCTGCTCAACATGTAATAGGCAACTCATTTTCTCTGTGTACGTCGGTGTGGGGGAGGATAACATTTGACATGTGCATAATGTTAATATGGGGGAGCCTGCTCACTCTTCAACTTGCAGTTTATTGTAGGAACTGAAATATGATAATCCTGCCATTTCCTATCTATCTTTTTACATTTTTGCATGCCTGATAATTTGTCAGATATTACCAAAGCAATGGAGAGGCTGCAAAAAAAATATACTTTCCAATGCACAATTTGTACATGTAAAAATTGTATATAATAGGAACAACATGTCTTTACATACGAAAGGGGGAATGAGTAAGGGGCATTCTCGTCTCGTTTCACCATCTATCCATTCCTCGCCCTGCAACACCTGGTCCAATCATACAGCGGTAGCTATGGAGGACAGAGGGGAGGTTCGTGATTGGCTGCAAGCCTGAGGCTGCCTTGCCCAATCATTGCTGGAGCTCACATCCTGGGATGCTGAGCCCCGACTCACCTCCCTTCTGGCTGAGCACAGTGCAGCGCAGACAGCCGGTGAGTCATGCAGGGAGAGGCACCCAGGATCTGGCTTACACAGACATTCAAACACACACACACTGCACACACACATGCGCATGTTAACAGACTGGGATGGAGGCAGAATGACCTGAAGAAAAACAATCTGTGACGCTGCTGAGGAGGATCATGTAAGATTCAAATAAAATAGTAGATTCATTTTATTGTAAAGTAGTATATATTTAAGAACTTGCATAGAACCCAATAAATAATATCAGATTCCTTTCTCTCCAGTGAGATGCAGTTTTCACATACAGCATGTAGGGTGATTTCTAAATACATTACACAATGTACAGATGTCTCTCACTGATTGAGAGAGAGGACAAGAAAGAAGGGACATAAAATAAAAGATAACAACTGAAAAAGGCCATTTCACATCTATAGAGCCAATAAGATGTTACATAACTCATTTGGTACTGTGCTCCAGAGAGGGAACAACCTTTTCAATAGTCTATTACGGTGGCAGAAATTCACTCTTTCTAAAGAGCAGGGAATTAATAATGCCTATGGAGATATGCAATACAGAAAACAGAGAAGATGAAAGGAAGAAATGAGAAACACCAGGAAGCAAAAATTAAACTTAAAAGACAGGTCATTAAAAGTCCAAACAGATATAACTTAGAGGTGTATGTGTTGAAGGTATTGTGTAGTTTCTTACTGGATCTGCCAGGCTGTTTGGAGACAGGCAAGGAGACCTCAGTGAGGGGAAGGATGTAGACCTCAGGGCCATTCTGGGAGGAAGGCGAGGCCAGAGCGGAGAGATCTGCCTGGTACTCCCCTCCCTCAGTGTTTTCAAACTCCTGGTGCAAAGAGACATGCTGTAATTAGTCATCCACTCGCAGCCATCCTACCACTGAGATAGTGGGAGACAATGGTTCAACTGTGAGGGCATTCAAATGCATTGAGGCACGCCCACCGAGTTATATACATAAGTCATGTACGTTGTGGGGTGTATTGTGTGGGTCAGGACAAAGACGCTATAGGGGGAACATGTAAATGTGTGTGTTCAAACTGCATACACAAAGAGTATCTTTCTTTCACTCCGTCTTTTCTTTCTTTCATTACATTACAGTCATTTAGCAGACGCTTTTATCCAAAGCGACTTACAATTCAGATCCTATCACATTTCTACACCGTAGGCACAGCAATTTTGGGGTTAAGTGTCTTGCTCGAGGACACATCGACATGCAACTAGTGGATCCGGAGCCGGCATCGAACTGCCGATCCTCTGGTTGAAGGGCGGCCCGGCTCTCCACTTAGCTACAGTTCTTCCACATATACACTCACAAAACGAGGTCCCTATCATGAAAAAATACTAATTGGCATGTCAAAGACAAGAGGTTATTCCACATAAAGAGTTTCTAGTTTCTGTGATTATTTTTTAATGGAGTAAAAGGTACATTTTGGCATTTATTTTAACCCATGAAGACTTGTTCTCTAGGATGTTTTAGTTTAGTAGAGAGGAAACACCGGTGTTGGGAGTATCATGATTTAAACCGTGCATCTGCCATAAACACTGGTCTTTTAACCGAAGATTGACCTCCCTACTCGGATGGATGAGGATGACAGGAAGTGGAAAACAGTGACCCTCTCTCTTTCCATCCCTGTAACAAACACCATATCCCACATCCTCTGTCTGTTTTTCATACCTACTACTCTTCTTTCTGCCCCCGTCCGTTGTTGATCCCCAGTCTACTGCAGTGTCCTTCCTCTCTATTTCTGTAGTGTGTCCCTATAGAAACCCCCATACAGTATGTATTCAAAGTGCTGACGTACCACATAGGAAGGGGACATATTTGATACTTTGCACATACCTGCTAGAAAAAAAAGCTTGCATTGTCCTTTACATAGTCTTTCCTTTCCCAACTCCAAATGTAGCTTCAAAACCTGACTTCACTCTGGGAAGTAGCCATTATTTAGTACATAAACAACCTTCCGGCTATAAATGCTAAGGAAAAAACAGCAGAATAGTGGAAGATACGCAGCCAAAGGAAACATATTGTCAGGGTGGGTCAAGATTTTTAAGTGTGAACATCTCCATGAGCTCAAATGAGTGCAAAGCCTCCGTACAGCCACACAGGTGTTTTCAATCAATCTGATTGATTAGACCTCTCCTCAGGACTGTGTGTGGGCCTGTATATACGCTGACATCTGTCTGAGCCTCCTGTTGAACCTGTTAAGGCGGGACAAATTACACCTCTATCATTCTTATTGGTAGATAATAAACTCCCATCAAAGCTCCAGCCCGGCTTCAACCTGAGTAGAATTGTAATCAGCCAGAACAACTGAACAACTGGCTGTGCAGAGGCTTTCTTAAAGAGTCTGACGTGTCCAATTGTAATTTCATTATTGTTACAGATTCATACTTTTTATGATTTTTTAATTCTTCTATTTGGAAACAATGCAACTGTTGATCAGCAAATGCACTGGTCCCAGTGTAAACCTAAAAAAAACGAACTTACTCCACTCACTCTGGGCTGAGTAAGGTTGAATTGTGTTAATTTGGATCCCGGTATTTTCCGGGAAGTTTTATCAAAATTGTACTTTTTCCCTTGAAGGGATCCAATTGGAACCCCACATATGTGGGCTTGTGCTCTGTTCCTCAAACTGCTGAACAACACACTGTTAATGTGACAGATTTGTCTTTGCAATTATACCTCAGGTCAGCACTAACGACGGTCATACACTTGAATGAGTGATTGAGTTTGCTGCGGTTATAATGATTTCCTTGTCCGAATCATTTTTCAGGTCATAGCAGACATACAAAGTCGCCTCTTGATGATATCCTGAACATGTAGACTGTAGCTATATTGGGGAAAACAGGCTAGCAATAGTGCTTTGTTCACAAGCACTGAGCAATTCACCCATCCATCCATCTGCTGGTTAATGAACTGTTACCCATAAAAAGCCTATCTCCCGCATGCAGCAACCGCAGAGGTGGAAAAGGAGAAAATCGTGAAGAGAAAACTGCAGGAAATGAGAAAGGAGGAGAGCAGGTTGCAAGATGGACAAATACGAAATATTTGAATGCCTCATTGTGTGTGTGTTTACAGGTCTCCCAAAACATCAGCGTGGGTGTGTATGTATGCATGTACAGGAATGTGTGTTTCTCATTCAAGAGAACCATCTGCCGCTCTCAGAGCGAAGTGTGAAAGCGAGCACCTGGCTGTGAGTCAGCGTTGCATAGCTCCCGGGAGGGCCTTCAGTTTAGAAAGCACTTAATACCCAGCCTCACACACTACGCGCTCCGGTAAGAGCACCGCGATGGAGAGGAATAATGGAGCTTTTTGGACGGCGCAGCGGTGCGAATTTGCAGTCCCACACGAATGCACACCTTTTACAAGTGAGCTGTTGAGAGACGATCCGGTGCCAAAGAGAAGGGGAGAACAGTGGGGAACCATTATGGGATGTTTGCTGCCAAACTAAAAGGGAAAGATGAAGATTTGATAGTTTGTCTTAACTTAAAATTATAATGCACGATGATCAAGACTACAAGCATAGTTTGTATTCACTAAAGTCACAATGTGCTGTGTACTACGTTAGCATACATTTTAGCACATTTTAAATTCAAACTGCCTGAGAGCTGAAAGTTGTGCTGCACTGACAGAAGTTTCTTTGTTAGTAACCACAATGTGCTTTCTTGTTATCATAATCCTTTCATTGCCATTTTCTCAAATGTCCACCACGCTTATTATTATGTCATCAATGACCTTTGAGTCAAATCTCAGTAAAGCTGCATGGAGCTCAATGAATGCTGTTACTCTCCAACTACCCTTTTGTACAACGTATGCATAACGTTGAGAGGAGAAGAGGACAGTGAGCTAATGAACATAAAGGAAGGGATCGTGTGCCTGCTTACTTTGTCCAATGAATTTAGGAATGGCTTGGCAAGATGCAGAGTGATGATTTTGAACAACAACTGTATTATATGTGCTAAAACAACATAGCTAGGAAGGCATAGTGGTTTGTAACCGTCACTTTGCCCGGCTGAAGTGTCCATGCGAAAGATGTTTTCTTCAGCTCGAAGGCAGCTGTACTGTAGCTACACTTTGACCAGTAACTCTCTGATGACACAGTACTATAAAACAACAATGAGTCAACTATTGCCGTTTTAGCAGCTAGAGCCATCCTTCCGTCATTAGTCTTTTCACAGTAAAACGCAGGCCAATGGAAAGCAGACACAGACTTCAACTGTTCCTGCAGGTTATTAAGATACATGTTCACATGTACGTAGTGAGGCAGAAGGGATCTGGCGTGGGAGAGACAAATGTGGGCACACACACGCATAAAAATAAAGTCCAGAAGTTAATAATGGTGCATCTCTGTGCTGTGCTCATTAGTGACACTATCATCCCTGCAGCGTCTACCTACCGCAGGCTGTTCAGTGTGAATGCTGAAGCACAGACCTGACTCACCCACATACATAAACAAGAAACAAGCTGCTCTGCTCTCATCCTCTCCAATCAACAACAAAAAGGTAAATATGGAATTCATTCCCTCGATTCCTAGCCCTAGAAGTCATGCAAGGAATTAGGTGACAATATTGTGAATTCAGAATTGCCAAATGATTGGCGTAAGTGATCTTAACAAAAGGCTGTTCAGCCGGGGCTGTACTTTATCTCTCATCCCCCTAAAATAGTTCAACATTAATTTGCACGACTAAAATGAAAAATGTGTTTTGATGCCAGTGCTATAATAGGAGCAGCAAGTTAATGAGGAAACTTTTAAAGACAAGGAGCAGCCACTACAGCGACTTTAGGGTTTCTCCTGCCTCTCCCCCTCCACATGCCCCCCTGCCTGTGTCAGTCTTCATTAGCCCTCAGCCTTCGCAGTTCAGCGCTGATGTTTGACACAGCATGGCTGAGTCATGCTGACAGCTGAAGGCAACACAGAGATTCGGTACGGGTACTTTCCTGGTTGCATCACTTGCATACAATGAGGCATTAATCCTCAGCAAAAGACTTTAGCATTAACAGTAAATGCAGGGTTAGGGAGTTGTATCGATCATGATCCTTCCATCTCCTGAGAATGAGATCTAACTTAAAATATTAACACTGTACCAAATGTTTTTTCAAATTGCCACTCAACTTGCCACAATTAAATTAAAGCTGAAATCAATTGGGCCATTTTTACAGCAGACATTTGGACGTGTTTAATGGCACATTAAAGAGGTTGAATGGCAGTTTATAAAATGTATTTAAGGGTTTGGGATGCTTTTCTCGTGTTTGTACAGTGTGTGTTAGTACTAGTAATACAAGCACATTTGATACCTTAAAATTATTAGTTCCTGTATGTAAATCACTGATCTGGATTCCCCTCCATTGTGCGCACACACACACGCACACACACACACACACAGTTGGTGCTCTCCTCATTTCTTCCAGCAGGGGGCAGCAGTGAGCTCACCTTGAAGCCGATGTCACCCTTCTTGCAGCAGAGGCAGGCCAGCATGAGGAAGACGAAGGTGAAGAGGCCAGAGAACGAGACAGCTACCACCGCCAGGGATGAAGGCCACGACAGCTCGCTCAGCGGAGCACCATCTGCAACATGGGAGGATAATGCCAGTGTTAACAGGGTGGAGCTGTTCAGAGATCAGATGGCAAACTGCAGTCATGCAGGAAATTAAAAAACTAAATAGAGATGAAGGTGATTGGTATACACATACAGGTGATTTGTGACCGTTTAATTTGCAGCGCAGAAAGAAGCATGCAACTCATAATTAGCATTCTCTTCTGCTGCCTATCCACCGCTAGAATCTGTGACTCTGAATGGAAATCAGGTTCCGGTGGCTTAATTACAGTAGTTACTATGCACTCTGAGTCATCGAGGCAAAGAGGTTCCTTCCACCCGCAAACACAATGACTCCCTCTGGATAATAATTTAATAAAGCAGCCGCAGAAAAGTGGCTCATTCTGTCTCAGTGTAAACAACTAATGAATGAAAATGCTTACTGTGACTTTGCTTTTCGTTTTCTGAAATGCCCTCACAGCAACGATTCAAAATATAACCCATCATTTATTTAATTGGAGCAACTTTTTTCCAGAGCAATGCACACAATGCTATTAAATCCCAGCACACAATGAGTAGTAACGTTTGAGTGCACACAGCATTTTGAAAAAGCCATCCTCAGTGTACCAAAGAAATGTTTTGTGTGTGTCTTTGACCGGCAAACAGAGAGTACACACGCGCTTACTGTTGGTGTGTGCGTACTTATTTCTCCGCGTGTGTACTATTCACCATCTGTCTTGCGTGCATACTGTATGTGCAGCACACGTGTGCGTTTTTCTTTTACCCTGTAGAAGCTGAGAACATTCATAAAATCTGATTAACATGTTTAAATCTTCAGCTTGGACCGATGAAAGAGAAGATCCTATCCTTTAAACTTTTATATTTTTAAATTTCATAATTAATCTGAATTATTTTGTGGACAACACTCCGTATCTACATAACCATTTATCCATATTAAGGCCCACTGCATTAATCTTTAACCAAACATTTGTACATCTCTGTATCATTCCAACAACAACAAATGGTTGAGGGACTCAACCTCAATCAATGACATATTGAACACTCAAAGGTTCTTCTATTGCATCAACTAACCATCAGCATCAGCAAAATACTGGGAGCAATGAGGACAGCTCAAATGTAGCATCAATAGGACATTCATGGTTCAATCTTCAAAAATCCCACAATGCACTTCAATAACATCTTTCATTTGATTCTCCCGGCAAGGTGAATGCCATAGACTGTATATAAGAAGTAGACGTAGTCAGCGTGACGTCACCCATTGGTTGTGGGACCTGGTTTTGAAGCCTTCAGTTTGGGTTTTTGACCGTCACCATCTTGGTTTTTTTGCAGCCAGAAGTGACATGAGAGGGTGGAGCTAAGTACAATCAAACATTTATTTAGGCAACCAAAAAGGTTACGATTAACTTTCATGAACTGAAAACACACTGTGAAAGGGTTAAAGTTATACGACAAAAACACAGACAACTCCCAGACTGGATAGCGCCGTGGAAGAGACCGGTCAATCACAGGGTACCCTGTAGCATACCCTGCTACTGAAGAATACTTGAAACAAATGAGACCATAAACTCATGTTTACAATGTTTACTGAGGTAATAAATCAAGTCAGAAGTCGGGTCATTTTTTCATAAACTTCTATACAATCAGACTTCTTTTTGCAACCAGAGGAGTCGCTCCGGATGACCATTAGAGTTTAAAAGACACTTCCGCATCGTCTTCGCTTTTCAGACCTGGAGGTTGCCACTTTCGTCTTTCGAACTTCACACCCCCAGTTTGAAACACAGGCTTTGTGTTAAAAGTGGCCGATGTAAATAACCCTGATGACATCATCAGGGTTATTTTCTCAAACTCTTGACAGCTCCCTCCAGAGCCGCAGAAGACATTGTATACAACTGTTTTCAGAGTAGCTGATGTGATGATTCGGTTGAGAAGTTATTTAAACGTTGCGGTTATTTTATATAATGTTGCATTCTTTATGGTTAGTTCCCGAAATTAAGCTCACGCACATCACAAGAAATGTTTTGGTGGTCAGAAATTCTTGGCAAAGATCTTTCTCTTTTTATTGACAGCAAATTCATTATTTCTTATTTTCCCAAGTTTATATAAACCTCATTTATGCATCTCTGTTATAAGTTCTCATCAACTGTTTTTCCTCGCAACATGAATTCTTATAAAAAAAAATTTGGAGTCACAAGTAAACGTAACTAGCCAACCACTGCAATCTGGCAGAACTGGCCCATCTGTCAGTACACCGCGTAATGCCAAGATGTCTACTTTTAAAATGCCCCCGTACCAGACCTGCAGTTACTCATGTGGATGCCATGTTTACTCCCTTTCTGTATGTGCTGTTGCTGTATATCTATCCATCACAGCCTATTAATTAAAGAAGAGGACAGGCATATTGCCCTCACTCCAGGATTCCCTTTATTTCTCCATCCTTGTGAGGACAATACAAGCACGGCACTCCTGTGCCCACTGTATCCACTAGGAGTTGTGGTGTGTGATGCGTGTGTGTGCGAGACTCAGCGGTCCTGACCCATTCGGCTGTGGAGAACACGTTGTTCCAGACCTGACAGCTCCCGTGGCTCAAACAGTACTGCTCCAACCAAAGCTTGACCTGAGGTCACGGCCACAAAGCACATGCAGACACGCACACACACATTGGTAGAATATCAAAACAGACAGGTTCCTACTTGAAGCCTGGTTTTAGAACTACACCATGTGTGTGTTTGGGCACTGACCCACCGACCCATCACCATGGTAACAACCTTGCAGGCCGTCACGTATTAGTTGATTGCCATTTACGACGCGGTAAACCTCTTGCCCTCTCTTTGTTTCCACACTTTTGGAAGATAGATTCCTGTAATATGCTGCGACAGCTTGTGTGTGTGTGTCTGTGTGTGATAGTGTCTGAAGAAGGAAAAGCCAACCCAAGCAGTGCCCTTTCTGGATCCACCACATACCACAACACAAAGCCTGAGTGGGTGGTGACAAGACACATTGAGTTGAGGCTGATAGGGGAATCAAAACCAAATATTATTAAAATGCTTTCTTCTTCTTTGCCACAATACAGCTGAATTACCAGCCTAATTTCCAACGGATATTTAGCACTTTACACAGAACTATCAAGCCATTTAACGGAACTTCAAAAGCATTTTTTAGGCAATATGCTGCACATGAGTAACCTTGAGGGTATTGTTGATCTTTTGGATGAATGGATGTGAGGAAGCACACAGATGGTGCCAGAAGCATGGAGGATGAATATATGAGGGAGTGGTGACTCAAGGCTTACAATAGCAATACGTGTTAAGGTCTGCTGTCATGATGTGCAAGCCCTGGGGCAGATTGATTGCTGTTTTCTTTCTTTGACAGTTGTATGTCATTATTACGCACCTCTCCTTTAAAAGAAAACACATCACTTCACATTCAGTTTTATTAATAGCAACAACATGCAACTTTTAACCTTGAGGTAGGAGGTGTACGATCTCGTCCACTTTCTCTTTTGTTGGTTCGTTCGCAACACAAAACCTCATTCATCTTGATAAGCTGTCTATCTTTAAAAGCCATCCAGCCTGAAGTTGAAGTAACCGGCAACTATCAAGCCTCTACTACAGGCACCGATGAAGCAGATGGTGAACACAGGCGCTGAGCAGCGGACCAACCTTTTATTCTTTTACAGAAAATGGAGGAATCCTGGAAATTGGCAATCCACCTCTACTGTTTCCTATAAAGTCGTAACAGGGGGCCATTCGTCCTTCTACATTTGGAGCAAGAGCTGTGTTTCAATGAATAAGATCCATATGTACATAGAACCCTGACAATAATGTACCTCACTAGAGATTCTACCAGACAGGCTATCAAGCTTAAGCGGGGGTTCAGATTGAAAACACTGTCATGTTAAAACAACGTGAGGAGCTGTATTGGTGGAGTGTGTCAACCTTGTTTTCAACCATCACCAACAGCCGTATGCTTTGGGTAGTAAATACCAATAGAAGCAGCTGAGACAAAGTGTTTCCCAGTAATCCTACCTCAGGCCACTGCTTCTTTGAATCAATGGTGTACAAGTACCTTGTCAGTACCTTACAAGTATTTACAAGTGCATAAATGGCTGAGTGAAGTGTTCGGGGCAGACAGAGGTTGGGGTATCCCCCTAAAGATTTGGAGAGAGTTGCAAATGACGATTTTGCTTCTCTGCTCATCCTTTCCTTTCCCCACCATGATCAGAACAAACAGTTTAAAAACTGATGAATAGAAAATAGAATCATAATGTTCCCGCAATTGTTTGTATACCTACGGTTTAGCAACTGGACTTAGAGAATTTATATTTCGCATGTAGCTTAACTACGGCAGACGTCTAATATGGTCCTCAAGAGGAAATCGCACTATTTTCATAAGTGCGACATGTGAAGAATTCATCACTCATTCTCTGAAGAACTGTGAGCGACGACCCAGGGTCCTCCATAAATATTTGAGAAGCACACATTATTTCACCAGCTGCACAGCCAAATGAAAATAAAGCACTTAAAAGCCAGGCTCAAAATGGCTTTATTAAAAAGCTGTGTTCAAGACTGGAGGAAGATGAGCCTTGTCCTTGCCGACAATGAGGAGGACGCAGCAGAGGGATGGAGGGAGGAAGAGAGGTGTGGATGCAAGGAGGATGGATGAATGAAAAGAGGAGCCCATTGCTGTTGCTTTTTTTATTTCCCAAAAGTGAGACTTATCAATTATAGTCTTGCTTCATTGAACATGACTTTACACTCCCCCTACGGATAGGTTTCACTCCACTAACCTGTGACTATAGGGCTGGGCAATATATCAATATTATGTCGATATCGTGATATGAGATTAGATATCATCTTCAATTTTGGATATCATAATATGGAATAAGTGTTTTTTTCTGGTTTTAAAGGCTGAATGTAAATTTCAGAACTTACCAGACTGTTCTAGCTGTTCTATTATTTGCCTTTACCCACTTAGTTACCCTTGCTTGTGCTGCTTGTGTTGTCAGATCATGGCCACGCAATGCAATACCCTGCTAAGTAGACGGATGCACATTTCAAGTCACCAGAAAAGATTAGTGTGTCCTTCATAGTCACAGAGCAAGAGCTGATAATGCATGTTTTAAATTGCATTAGCGTCTCTTGCTGAAATACCACACACACCGACAGAAAGGGATAAACAGTGAGAGAGAGAAATATAGACATGCCCAAGGAGGAACATGAAATCTCAGGAATAATCAAATTCAACGGGGTGTGTGTGTGTGTTCATGCTCGGGATGCACCGATACAATTACCAGTATCAGTTGTCAGGTCCGATATCGTGCTCATGTACTCGTAAAACTACTCTGATACAACCGCATGCCATACCACTATGGCAACGTGACGTTAACCTCTTGTCAGTTGGGCCCAATAAGCAGACCGGCTGCAACAATAACCCCAATAACCCCATGCACAAACAGGTTAAATCCATCAAAACAGGCAGCCTCCACTTCACCAGTGCAGGAGAGTTAGCAGCCACAATGTCCCGTGCATTTTCGTGGACACATGCAACCACTTAAGTCTTCACCTCGTGAATTAGTTTAGCGAGTGTGTCTGCCCGGCATAATGTTAGCGAGTGTGTGATCATGAGTATGAAGTTATCAGTAACGTTATAGCTGTGGACGTCACAGTGCAGTGTGCGTACAGCTTATTTGTCAGTGAATAAATGCCACAACTCCTCAAGACCCGTGAGGAGACCCAAGTTACGTATTATTAACATCCCTACTGCAAAGAACTATGCTCTGTTTGTTTCAGGAAAATACAATCTTGAATGTTAAAATGTCAGCAACAGCATCATGTTGTATTTTTATTTGTAACAGTCAAGTGAGGAACATCTGATGAAAATAAAACATGATTTCAAAGTCATTGTTAGAACTGTAATGGTATTATCAAGTGCGCCTATCGGTACTAGGTATGGGCAAGTACTCAAATGTAAGAACTTGTACTTGGTCTAATAAAAGTGGTACCGATGCATCCCTAGTTCATGCATGTATGTACGAGATGACAATGTAGTGTGTTAAGCACACTGAGCTTTTCATGGTAGATCATAAATGAAGCATGCACCAGCGAGGTAGGGCTGACTGTTGCTGTGCAGCTGAAGCAACCGTAAGGTCTACGGCGGCTAGAAGATATCTACTACCTGGTATACACGATAGTGCTCATCAGGCATTCAACAAATCTGTTCCAAATGGACACGTGTAGGAGAGGTAGAGAGGACGAACAGAGCAAGGACGGCTGCAGAGAGAAAAGAGGGAGTCGTATTGAAATGCCTCCCACACTCGTACCAAGGCCAGGGCCGAGCCATGTGTTCGTATTCACATACAAGCATACGAATATGAACCCACACAGAAAACCCAGTCAGGGTGTTGAACTGGGCTGCATAGCATAACTTTGGAGTTTCTGTGGTAACTGAGTGCAACGGGCTGCTGTTTCTGCTCCTGATAGCAGCAAACCCGAGTCCATGAAGAGGAGCTTGAACACACCACAGATAGTATTGTATGCTTTGACACAGAACTGCAGAAGTGTCTCTCCCTGGGAGTTCTATTCTCCCATCAGCAATCCGTCCCTTTTTACTTTTTGTATGGTTGCTATGCATGCATGAATGTTTTTTGACCGTGAGACCAAGTACTGACAGTGGTGCAGGGTGGGCAGTACGCCAAACTACACACCACTGCAATCAAATTGTCTTGAGAAGGAATGAGGGGGGGGGGGGGGGGGGGGGGGAGAGAAGGGGGAGAAGTAGAGGGTAAGATACAGTTTCAACTGCAGTTAGTATTCAACAGACTGGATACAGATACATACATTATGCAGCTATTGTGTTACGTAAAAAATCTCAATTTGATGCGTGGTCAGAGGCCACAGACCGGGCTTTGTGTCTGTTATGAAGTCCACGTTGACGTAGAAACATGACCAAGCTGCATGAAGTATACACTGCAAACCGTTTTAGTCTGAGGAGGCTACCATACGCAACAGGAGGCAAGCTGCTGCCATTATTTACCCACTTTATTGCCCTTCCACCTCCCCTCAGTGCTTCCTAATGGGTAAATACAGCGCGCAGAACGAGAGCAGATACATCCCGGCATCTCTCTGAGCATGCGTTTAAATTCAGGACAGTGCTGCAGGGGCAAACAAGCTCCTCCATCTGCCCTGCACCAAGTGACTTCCAACAAAAACACAAGCAAAACCGATGTAGGCGGAAGGGTGTGGAAGTGCATGGATACAGCAGACGGGATAGATTGAGACAGGGGAGAAGAGTGACCTTTAGGTTTAGATTTACAGGTCGTCAGAGGGCAGCAGGAGCAGAGCCAAATAATTTACATTCAGTACATAAAATCAACATGCACACACATGCAGAAAACCTCAGTAATGGTTTTTGACTGGAAGCTGCTGGATGAGAGGTGCAGCCTATACAACAAAAAGCAATTGCCTTACAGCTGAATAAGAATTCCAATTTGAGGTAATTGACGGAGAGCTGCCGTCCAAGCTATATATTGATTCACTACTGCTCTTGTGCATGTGTAAATAAAATGTATAAGGACAATCGTCACGGATCAATTGTTGGCTCAAGTGGTTAGCTCATCTTTGGTGTCAAGATGTAACTTGAGCTCCTGTTTTAAAAGACTTCTTCTATATGTATCAGCGTCTAGGGATGCAAAGTGGCTGGAGTTAGTCCTCCTCTTTTTTCTCCACTAGATGAGCTCGCAGGGCTGCATTGAAAGAGAAGTGAGCTCTGCCCCGCTTCCCAAAGCAAGAAGCATCAGACTGTGATGACGGAGGGCTGAACATACAGAGGTGGAGAGGAGGAAGCACACACGTGGACACATGTGTCAGTCTCCAGTTGGCAGCAAAAGAAACAGCGTGACACGACAAATAGCAGGGTTCTGTACCCTCCATCCATTTACTTCCTCTCTGCCGTTCTCTAGTCATGCTCTATGACTGCAGATGGCAGAGGGATGCGCTGGCCCTGCAGAGAGCCATGATAACTGTCATTAACTGGGAGTGAGATCCCAGGAGGACCACCATGGATCAGCATTACAGGCCTGGCATGTCCGTCACCCTGACAGCCCGGGCAAGGGCACACTGCTGGAAGGAAAGGGTTTAAATAACTTCTCTGTCTCTGTCCCTTTTTTAGTTAATTGCACAGATCGACTAACTGCACGATTAAGATTTAACATCAATAATTCATCTATTTGAGACACAATTCATTAATGTAGATCATTGCAGAGGAGACTGGCCTCTACTCTGCAGTTTGCAGCGTGGGCTGTTGAGTCAAATTTTGAGGGAAATCTGCTGAATTTGGAAGATTATTATACAGCACAAAATTAATCAGAGTGACTGTTCCTTCTGCACAAATAGGACAAAAGCTGCTCACAGTTTATCACGCTGGAAAACACACAGCTGAATGAATGAACAGACTGAAATATATGTTTATCCTCTTGGGTCAAGTAGAGGAGGGAAACCTGACTGAGAATTCAAGAATCCTCTTTGCAACAGGAAGCAACACATGTTTACAGGAAATAGAAGATGAGGACCAGCTCTGACAATCCCATGAGATGGGTGCAATCAATCTTTTGAAATAGTCATCACAATTAATTTAACACTGAAAGAGAAATGCTACACCTTTAATATACCAGATCAACCACTTGATATAGACATTCATGAATTAGCAGAGGTTTTACTTTCATATACTGGTAAAGACAAAACCCTGATGAAGGACTCGTCACAGCTGTTCACAGTTCTACGAGATTGAATGGTGTTTTCTCTTTTCTCAATACTAACTTTGAACCACGGACACACATTTCTACATATGTTACAGTGAAAAACTAACCAAAGCTGGTCATGGAAATCATGCACAGCTCTTAAAAGAAGGCCAAAATGACCGATGCAGTCAGTTAAATCAGTGGCTATCAATTGTAAAAAAAAAGTTAAACTTGTGATACCCCAGTCAGCCCTTCTTGTGATACTTGGTAGACGTTGTTGAAATGTTTTATCACTCATTTGGTAATGAATACGCGATTGGAGAATTTCCTCACCAATTGGTTACATGACCAGACAATAAATTATATTTAATGTAAGCTCTAAACTCCTGATTTAACAACAATTTGTTTGAACTCTTCTTAAAATGTTCAGTTATTGTTTTGATGTTGACTTAGCAGCAATCTAAATTACATAAAGGCATTATAGGCTGAAACAATGTTACCTGTTAGTGTCATCTGTGACAAAAAGCATCTGCACACAGACCTGACAGAACACAGCTCTGCAGTGCAAACACACTCCAGAAAGGGGTGATTGTGCCCCGCGTGTGCTTGGCCTCTGGCTGATAAACACAAATTAGATGCATGTGCAAACCATATGCAGACAGAAATATGCACTAGGAATGACATTTCAGCCCCGAGTCCCATGATGCAAACAAAGGCAGTGTGTGTATATATATTTGTGTGGAGATGTGTGTACCTGTGCCTGTGTGAAGAAAAACAAACATACCTAAGACAAAACAGGTTTGTGTGAGATATGCTGGCTGACATGCACTCCTTTTTCCTCCCATAATCTTCCGTCTTGATGTTGCTATTGTTAAGCACACATACTCCCACTCTGACTCACAGGCACTGAATTCACGCAGTCACACGTTTCACCCGAATGTCTCCCACCTGTCCAACCAATTTGAAGCGGTCCTTTTGAACACAAGAAACACACCTGGGTCTGCTTTCCCCTCCTGTCATCATAAAACATCCCTAAAATCAGTCCACCACACCTGTTTCATAATAGCAACTATGTGAAAGTCTTGCTAAATGGCTCTCAGAGTGCTCTAGCATTTAAATTCGACAACACAGTATACTTAGTGACGAATTAAATACTGCATGAAACCCATTAAGTATGCAATTGCACACACACACACACAGCCTTCAACGAGTATGACACCAAGAAACCCAACAACCCCCTCATCATCACACAGAGAGCACATAGGAAACATACTGTGGACGGTGCCCCTTAACTGCTTGTATCCACTTCATTCTTATTTTAGTTCCCACAGAGGCTGACTTATGTAACTAAAGTGCTTGGATACACATGGAGGGATGAATAATCAAATAGTCAGCCGTGGCTGGCTTGTACTGACCGAGTCAGTGGGAGGAGCTCGGAGAGCAAGTCAATACATCATTTTTAACACCTTTCCTGTCCGGTATCAGTACTTTGTTATAGCCTGCAGTGGGTGTTGCCATGTGTATCGGAGGGCACGTGAAGCTTTCCCCCATGTGGAATGTGCATTAGGCATTGTGCTGTAAGTGTGATTGAGTGACAGAAAACGTGTGTGTTGCGTCTACGCCAAGACGCCGTCCGTAACGTGCACACACTAGCCGCCACTGCCACCTCCAGGCACCAGAGGAGACTGCTGAAAGACAGTCTCCCACAGTTGCTGCATTGTCAGCTTGTCGGTGTATCGGTGCTGCCTTCCAGGTCAGCCCGTCTTCTGTTTGCCCCACGACAGTAAAGCGATGCATATCAATTCTGTTCGCAGGAGGCAGCCGGCTTTTAAAATAGCTATACCGCACACACCCACACACCCACACATATGCTGCCTCGTCTGATGGGAGAGCTCTCCGAGGTGCTGAAGCAGTGGTGAGCCAGGTGCAAGTTGCAGTTGTCACTGGTGCAGAATGCCACACATACACCTGACTTTCCCCCTGGCCGCACACACACCAAGCCCCAGCGTGCGAGGGCCGATGCGGTCAGGAGATCATGAATACTGCTACGGTGTGTCCGTCCCTGCTGATGGTTTATATAATGCCATGCAACATGAACACCGACCTGGCCCCGTAGTTGTTTTCCTCTGGTCTCGGTGTGTGTTTGCGCATGAGTGACTGTTTATGTGAGTATATGCAGAAGTAGAGCACACTATGTTCTCACGTAGCCCTGGGAGGAGGAAGTGTAGCTGTGGAGGGCAGCTTGAGCGGTGCTATAGTTTAAGTGCTGGATTTTGTGTTTGTAACTCTTCGTGTGATTTATGAATCTATTTCTCAGCCAACATATTCAGCCAGTAGAGCTGACTGAACGCTGTGCGTCCCCTCGCCTTAAAGGGACTCTAGCATTTCTCTGTCCTCAGCTCTGTACGCCCTCCATTGCCTCGGCAACATCAATTCTCACTGCAATTACTGAGGAACAGGACCATTAGTGAGGTGCTGCTCTAATGAGAAATGTAGATCATTATGACAGGGGAGTGACGAGCCGGACCCCACCCTCTACTCCAGCTATATACAGGCTACATGTACATGCCCACTCATGCCCCACCCTCCTCCTAATACTAAACAATCCCAACGCATGTGCTGATTCCACCCTGACCTGTCACGGAGGCTATCCATTCAGCTACTGTCTGATCTGAAGAGAGAAAATGTGAGTGTTTCACTGCACATCTCCTCCAGGAAGAAAACACCAAGACAATTAAATTCGAAGGTGCCCCCGAAGAGCCACAGTTAGCATGCATTTTAGCCATAATTCAGCTGGGAACCATTTATCCTGTTTCAAATTAAAAGATGGCATTCCCCTGGTAGGTTAGTATCATATTTCACTGCACAGAACCGGGGATAGCCAGCTCAGCCCCCACTACACATTCCACAACAAGAAGTGCTTCTGTCATGGTTTTCCAAATACCTAAAACACTAAACCATTCCGTGTTTCTCCTTGCAGCGTATTTTAAAGTAGAGCAGAGTATTATCAAGAACAGCTCCGTCATTAAGAACAAATCCTTCATCCTTCAAATCGTGTCATATCAATGTAGTGTATACGTACCTATATCAGGGATGTGGGGATTTACCTATTGATCTGTGTTCTTGTAGTCTTGCATCAAAAAATGCTCAGTGTGATGGTAAAAGCGTACTTTCCAAACATAGACGTGTCCTCTTATCACTTGTCTTGCTATGGCCCTTTACAAAATAAAACTGTATGTTTGTTGACAGTCAGAATTGTCTCTTATTTCTTTCAATGTCAGTGTAAGAACAGAAACTTCCCAAATGCACAGCGACACCTCCTGTAAATACCCTACTTGACTTGAAATGGAAGCCTCTTTTAGCGTCACATTTAAGGGGGGGAAACAGATAGGAGCAGAAGTGCAAAGAAGGAGAACTTGGGAGTCATAAGAAGATCGAGGTGGGTGGAATAATTGGGCAAAGAGGGATCACTGCGAGTGTGCGGTTTGGGGAGGACAGATAAGAGCCTGCAACTTGAGAGTCCCTGGACTCACCGTCATTTGTATGCCCAGCGCACTGCGCTCAGCTCAGGGACTGTCTCTCAGTCCCGTTTACACTCGCACACGGTTATTTAATCTGCTCTAATTCAAGCCCTCACGCAGGACAGCCATGACTTCCTGCTCGGTGGTCCCATAGCACTGCAGCAGCAGCACCTGGGTTCTCCTTCACATCGCCCCCGACACCCGAAGGATGATTTAACGCTGCATCCAAACGGGCATCAAAGAACAGCAACCTCACGCAGTGAAGCCATATACACCTCCATCAGCAGGTCATCTCTGTAACGTTGCACTACATGGTCATAGCACACAGTACACACTCCGCTGCAGGCACGTATGTGTAGGACTATGCAGAGTCTATGCAGCCACAACATTTAACCCTCTTGTAACCAAGCTGTAAGGGACTGATTGGATGTAAATCATCCATACCCAAGCTAATCGTGTGATGTTTAGGCTCACTGTAATGATGATGATGATGCTATGGCAATGATGCAGCTGCCTGTGACTAAAAATACTATATATAGCACCGAGACACAGTGTATGGCCTGGCATCAAACACCAGATTCAGACATCAATCAGCCTGATCATGAAGAAACATAGATCACTGGCAGGTCTGCAGCAAATGGATAAACGCCCTCATTCAAGCCATTCGTGGGTTTGACCCTTACCTGTATCAAAGTGGGAGCTGAAGGCGAAACTGGGATTGAAAAACGCCGAAGACATGACAATCACATGTAGGGCAAAGACCATCCTCCTCGACGCGTTGCAGAAGCAGCAAAAAGCCTAAACACAAAAAAAGGTCAAGAAGAAATTCCTGACTCTGCTTTAGAGATTCAAGTGACCTGTAGTAGGAGCGGTAATGCGCAGCATTTTATTCCATCACACCTCACAGAGAGCACCCCAAAAATCCTGCTCCACCTTCAGCTCGAAGAGATTTGGAGACAGATGTTGACATTCATCTCACATCTGTGTGCTTGTCAACAAGATCCCGTTTAAATTCGACTGCTATTCTGCACAGGGTTGGTGTAGCCTACCTATCGGTCACCCGTTATTTACACAAATTGTATACACTGTAAAATCTTGACTGCTCCAAACATTTAACGATTTCCCATTTGTGTTCCTTCCAGAATAAACCTCTGGTTGCTCCTTGTCCCGCGCTACATGTCACATCCCGTTTTTAGGGGAGCGCAGCTGGTCCCTTTTTTTAAAAGATGCGTCGGTCAGCGATGCGCATTTAGGTTTCAGCTTCGGTCCAGAAAGAATGAGCGACATCTTGCACCAGTGTGAAGCGACATAAAGTATACACGCACTTCTGCTTACGGCCTTCAAAATAAAATCATATTTACGTGCCAGAAGACTGTTTGGCTTTTATTTTGAAAATAATTGACCTGGTGCCCCGGCATTCTCGGTCACACTTGACGCAACCATTTCCAGAGGAATCCAATTTGTGAGCGTGCGCGCGTGCGTGTCGTGTGTTTACTGTGTTTTTAAGTAAATCATGGGCACTCAGATATCATCACACCTCCTATCATGACAAGAGGAGGCGAAGAAAGACACAGGGGACCTGCAGGCTCCGTAGAGAGACGAGCCCACTAACAGGCGCTTGTGGGACAGCATGGTGGCTTCTGAGACTCTGGAGCGCAGTTAGTTAAAGAGTCTGCTGAGACCCGATTGTTCTGTCGATGTCAAATGATGCCTTCAGAAAAAGTCGCTTGCACAGTTTTAAGTTGTGTCTCAAAGAATCAGTGGGAGGGCTACCGGAGCAGACATGCTGTCAGCTGCGTAAAGTAGCTGCTGGTCAGGTGACTAGTGGACAGGTAGGCAGGCGTTTACTGTCCCTGGAAATGCTAAAATGTAGAAGGTAATACAAAGCAAATGACTCCAACACTATGGTTTGACATGCTTTGTATGCGCACATTTAGATTCTGCATGCATACGTGTGCATGTTTGAGTGCAAGCAACTGTTGCTTTTGCTGTCAATCATGCTGATTCTGTGAGACTTGACTATTCTGATGGGCTGGTTCAGTAGATGTGTGCAAACTATATTCATTTAAATTGACTCAAGAAAAGACTCAGATACCAGATGTTGGAGTATATATGTCTGCATTCTTCAGACAGAAATAATGTTCATATTAATGCAGTCAAAGTGAACGTTGCATTTGCTATATTACATTAAAACCTAAAATTCCTCCTCCTCACCTCTCCCTATTTTGTTCCCTCCCTCACGGACACGCTCCTATTGGCCCTCTGCTTTTCCCAATTACTATTACTTTATGTATTTAAATTCTTGATTGAGGTAAATGCATAACATCACTTAAATAGTATTAACTACATTATTTGCATGTATTTCTTTTATTCTTTTACACATTTATTGGTTTTATTTTGGGTGGTTTGCACAACCAATGACAATAAGATCAGGGAAGTTAGGTGTTGTTCTTTTGAATGCACACTAGAGAGCAGCACTGGATTACTATTAGAAAGGCACAGGGGGAACTCTTTCTGATTTGGAATCTTTAAAAAAAAAAAGGAACCGGACACGAAAACACACACATGAAAAAAAGAATAGCAACCGTACATTTCAGCAGAAGTCAAGGTTCATTTTTCAACTCTCTCATCTGCAGGATGCACCTGCAGGCCTCATGTCTTTATTTAACGTCATGTAAATTAAGAGGTTGAGTCTCAGTTCTCTGTAAACCCTTGACTGGAAACACACTGATGTTGTAAATTGTTATCAATTGCGTTTTTTACATGTGTTTTGTTGTACATGTGGGAAAAGCCACCGCTTAAATATTGCAAAGGGACTCTCCTTTTGACTTGTGAAAAAAAGCAAGGAGATATATAGATTAAAAATATATATAGAAAAATTGGGTGCATGCCATGAATTCCTATGAATACAGACAGGACGAAGTCACAATTGAATTACTACAAAACTGCAAGAAATCTTTTCAGATCCTGACCCTTTAGGGAGGGGTTGGGGAAATCACCTACACTGATAATAATGCTGACAAATAACACAACTGAGAAAGCATGCAGATTTAATCAAAGCTCCTCCTCCTGTCAGTTACTCTCAGTTTCAGCGTTGTAATAAATTGCTCCTCCAGCACCTCCTC
>NW_022280070.1:4223546-4229763 GCF_004355925.1 Anarrhichthys ocellatus
AGTACAGAGGTGATGCTTCACTGATAGAGGATGAAAACTCAGTTTCATTATTATTAATGAATTATGCTAACATCCTGACTATTGCAAGCAAGTCAATCCACATTTTTAAAAAATTACTCATAACAAACGTCACAAATATTCTCATGTATTTGTTACTTTGTCACTCTGTATTATAGGTTACCTCCTAAAATAAAACTGTCAGTGCTCATTGTATTCATAGAAATTGTAGAAATTATGAGAACTTGGAGTCCAGTGTTGATACAATATTTTCAAAACTGCTTATTTCATTTTTTTAGTTGTGGTGAAGATGAAAAAGGAAATGATGAAGGAGTGAATTTTTTTTGCTCTCCAAAATCCATCATGATGTAACAGGCTTTCCTTCAATCTTTCTTATTCTATGGTCCATTTTTAAATTGTATTATACTTTTACTATTTTTACTATAACAGGCTAATCAGGATACAGATATCGCTACTTTCATGAAGTAACTTGATATAGATGCATTGTAAAAGAATACAAAATGAAATTTGTTTTTTAAAAACTCTCCTATTTTATGTCTTCCATTGAAACTGGAGGCAGCTGGCAGCAGGCGGTTCGACCCCGGCTCCCTCCGTCCACATGTCACGGTGTCTTTCAATCTCCGAACAAGATATTCCCAGTGGTTGGGCCAGCGTCTTGCAGCTCCGCCACCATCGGAGTGAGTGTGTGAATGAGTAGCAAAGAGAAAAGCGATTTGTCCTACCATGGTTGAAAAATGCTAAATGTAGTCCATGTACAATGTATCAAATATAGATAAGCTCAAAACGAATCTGTTTTTAATAATCATTTGGGTAAATGACTCAAATACAAACAATGCTTATACAATGTTAATTATTGTGTGTATATACATGAAATCACAATTCAGCCATTATGATCCCTAATGTCCAGCTATCTATACACAGAGAGCAGCAGGATGACAGGGGAGATATGTTGATTTTAGCTGCCACCTTGTGGTTAAAAGTGACTTTTTACAAAGAGCCAAAGAAGATTTAAAACTCATCTTTTTACACCATGCACGAGCATGCGACCTGTTCTGCCATTACACTCCTCAATAAAAGCATACAAACGAATCATCTGAAAACGTAACCATGTTAACTCTCGGTTGATACTTCAGCACTGATCGGTCTAAGGTCACTGTGGCCCTCTCCTCCTGGCTCTGATCAGTGGTCGCCCCTTGATAGTCCCCCTGACAGGAGCCCTCATCTGAGCTCGCAGTGGAGACCTCAGACCAATGCTGGGGGGAAGCCTCTGTACGGGCCGCTGAGGCAGAGCAAACTTGCCGTAATTGAGGTCATCCACAAAACCCTCCACGCTGTCTAACTTTGAGTTGAGCTTCCCCAGCTCGTCTTTCAGAGTGTTAAACTGCGTGTAGAGGTCTCCCAGGGCATCTGACAGAGGCCGGATCCTGAACACATGCAGAGACATTTGGGAAAGTTCAAATGAGTCAATTATTTCATTATTTGAATGAACAGTCAAAGAGCTTTGTGTCGCGCAGTGTTGTGTTCCATAAGCTCACATAGAAACGTTTGTAGTCAAAACATAACCAAGAGGAGAACTCCAATTGGCAACATGAACATGAAAGTCATGACATTCTGTTAAGCAGAAACAGCCCCATCATCTGCAGGAAACATCAGGAAAGCAGACAGAAATAACGGAAGTCCCTAAAAAATGTTTGGCACGAATTTAAGAGACGACACCTGCAGGCAGCCTGCAAAGCCCCTGAAATGGTTACTGAGGAATGTTCAGTAACTAGCTGTTGGTATTACGGTCCAGAGACTAATCTCCAAAGGAGAGGGTCAACGAATTTACTAACATCTGCCAGAAACACAGGCTGTGTTTTTCCCGGTTTCTGTTGGCACAGTTTCCGTAGTGAGGTCATTAAAAGCTGGCCTTGTGTGGACCAGAGCATTGGTGGATCAAGTTACTGGCTCTGACAGGTCCGTGGTCATGTGCAGAGCAAAGTTACATAATTCCTAATTTAGTCCGTTTGCATGGAACAAGAAAATGCTCGCTGACGTCACTGGCTCTTGTTATTCTCGCTCTTACTCAACATTTGGACTCTTTTTTTTTTCTCGTCCTTGCTTCTGCGTCTACAATCACTGCAATTTCCATTCAGAATCCAGTGTGACCCACCTGTTGTATTCTGGTAGGACAGAAGCGTGGTCATTGATCAGCAGGTCTTTCACTTGGGTTAGGATGGCATATTTCCAGTTGTCCAGCACCTGGGTTAGGTTGGAACAAGTCTTTCCGTTGGTGTGTTCTGCTGAAGACAGACATTTATAGTAAAGTATTCCCCCTGAACTCCAAACAAAATCTTCATTCATGTGCTTCTAAAAAACGAAACCTTTTGCTAATCATTTACAGATTGTGGAACATCGACGGCGACGACACATCGTCCCTGACCTTTAGGACCCCAACGTGAGCTTCCCTGGTTCCATTTCTGAGCTACGCATGTTAAGACCATGCATAGCAGGACCACAATCCCGTTCATCATCATCTTCCTCACCTAACAGAAACAGAAAGAGGAAATAGGTGCTGCTGAGAAGCAAGTGGAAAGCAGTGGTGGAAAGGAACTAAATACATTTGCTCAAGTACTTAAGTAAAATGTAATAATTCACAAATCAGAAATATGTATTTGACACTTATTACTAGTCACTTTTTTACATAAAAAAAACACATTTTAGGTACATTATAGTATACAAAGCATTTAAAATTGGTTCCAAAGAGAATGATGCAGGACTTTTACTTGTGATGGAGTATTTTTAGATTGTGGTATTTGTAATTTGAGTAATTCTTCCACCGCATGAAAGAGATGCTAGGAAAACTTGAGAATGTATTAAGTAAGCACGCATGCTGAAGACACTTCTACTGAAAGAAAACACCTGGTGACCAAGTTAGAATTTCACTTATATTTAGCTGAACTGCAAACGATTAATCTTTTGTTTCGCATAAAGCTTCTGGATGTATTTCACTCAATTCTACCTTCACTTACATTCACTGTTCTTTGGGTTTTACTATACCTCTCTGTGAAGTGGTGCTGCGGGTCTTTCCAGGTCACAGCAGCAGAACCCGCTCTGTGGTACGATCCTTCAGCAGTGACGCACTGAGAAAACACGACCTGGTCAGCACTCTCTTATAACTGCCTCTCTCATCTCCCGGAGCCATTCCCCCACCTGCTCCCACCCACTTCAGTGATGCAGTGAAGACGCACTCTGTTCTTTTAACATGCATGCACACACACACACACACACATAGCTGCTGCTGCTGCTTCTGCTGCACACACAACATTTTACTAAAGTCAAAGCTCCCCAAACACATGCACACACACACATGTGCTTTCCAATTCAGTCTCCGATGAGTCTTGCAGACTTGTGCATCTTCTACATTGATAGATAATCCTGATGGGAGGTCCTGATAATCCTCCTTCTATCCCCCAGATGTCTTGTTGCTGCTGTGAGTGGTGTACGGCAACGTGGGCTCTCATCTAGAGGAGGTGTTTGATGTAGCAGTATGGCTCCAGCACAGCATTCTTACTGCCTACTGTAATACAATCTGCTCAACATCTGGGCTACTACAGACCCAGCCAGCAATGGTCCCTTTGATTGTCAGGGATTGATCAAAATCCGAAGACACACATACACACTTGATGAAGCTGAAAATAAGTGTTTGGTGTTAATCATTTTTAATAAATGAATAAGACATAAACAACTTTTGAGAAAGATTCCCTCACCACTCAGCACCCCTGTCTCAGTGGGATTTACTCCATTAGCTCACCAATTTGACAATAATCCACCCCTGATGAGGGTGAAAATGATTAATGTGGAAATAATCTGACTGCTGATGGAAGACAGATCAATGAATCTAGACAGCTTTGGGTAGGAAAATGCAGCTGGACTCCAATAAGCAGAAAGATATCCATCACCAAAGCACATTTTCCTTCTTTTTTAAAATACCGGGCAGCTCTGATATATGAAATACCTTTTGTCACAAAAAATTCCAGCTCAGAGCTATTCCAATTGAAAGGCTGTTAATGCTGCTGCATCCTGCTGCTGATGTCTGCAGACAGTATTGATATATGGCATGAGGCGAAAAGCAATCTGAACGGGCAATGGTCCCTGCCATCTGCACCAACTTTAAACCCATGAGGCAACTTACTGTACCGTATGCTGTTAGTAGGATGAATTCCATCTGTATACCATACATCTTCAGTGCTGAATATACAGAAGGAGTTGGATTCAATTCAAAGAGTGGGAACTAAATGCTCTTTAAATCCCCCCCCCCCCCCCCTCCGAAAGATTTAAGAACAAGGAAACAGCGGGATTTAAAAGATTTGTTACTAAAACAATATGACACTCAGCTGATAATCTATACTGTCAGCAAGCAGTCACAAGTAAGTCAGTTGGTTTGTAAATATGGACCACAGATGTGCACACACACACACACATATATATATATATATATATATATAGATATATATAGATATATATATATATACCTGAAGTAAGTACTTTCCTCTGGCTGTGAGACTCCTTAACTCATCCTCCATCCTCCATATATAATATAGTTTTTTGTTTTCTTTCCTATGAACCAAATTGGGACTACAATCTAAATTTTGTTGTGCAGCTCTGTCGTACAATGACAAATAAAAAAACCTTGTAACCTTGTAAGATCATGCATTCAAAACCCAATCGGTAAGAAAAAGTACCACAAGTAAATGTACTTCAGCAGAAAGGGCCCCTGTCATTGTATTATTGTTTTATTATTGCTGATCATTTTGCAGCAGATAATGTTGTAGCTCGTCTAAGAAAAGCAACTTTGTACTGTTTTAATGTGTTACATGTTGGGTAATTTATCTATAACAATGCATAATAGTGTTGAATGTAAATCCTTAATCTTCACATTAAACAGTAAAGCTACAGACAAATATAGTGGTCTAGAATATCTACCTTTAAAATATATTGAACTATAAGCTTAAAGTAGCATAAAATGGATATGAATAAAAGTACAAATACCTCAAGTAAATGTAGTTGCCTTTCACCTGTGTATCTTTGTAGAACAGTGAGTGTATATGCACCTGCACACACATTCATCTGCAATATCAGGAATGCACAACTCTTGAAAGCTACTATCCAGACTCTCCACAGAACGTTATCTGGATTGCTGTTGATCCACATTAATATGGAAACAGATTTACAGAAGCACTATTGTCCCGTCTTATCATCCACACATCTGGACTCCTCCACCAGTCAGCGCCGGGCTCCGTCTGCAGACCGACTTCCTTCCAGCTCAGTGCAGCTCAGCCAGAGGAAAGAATGACAGCAGCTGACCTGCAGAGCCAGAGAGTAGCCAGGCCCCTCTCTCTCTCTCTCTCTCTCTCTCTCTCTCTCTCTCACTGCTTTTTAACTTGCTGTCACATTCGTTTTCCCAAACGCTGTCTGTTATGATTCACAGCAGCACATCACTTCGTAACGACTTCATCAGAAGGCAATTAAACGGAAAAATATATCAGTTCTTATATTGAAAGACTCCAAACAGAAGGTGCACCTTGAGGATTCTCTGAGTCATATGACTGTCAGTGTTTATCGAAGGAGAGAGACAGATTTTGAATTCTTCAGTTCAGGTGTTGTTCAATATTTTGAACACTCTATGTGTATTCGTGTGTGGTTAGTTAGTGCGTTTTGTATAAAGAATAAGTGTTATACCATATTTCTGCTGTATTATATCACTTAAATAAACTGAATATTGTCTATCAATATGCCCATTATTAAATTACAAGTTTTTCTTTGTTGTGGTTCATTTCATTATTTGTTTTCAGTTCCGGCCAAAGAGGCAAAACCCAACATTTTCTCTTCAGCTTTCCGCTTTATTTTCCAATTACACCTCGACATCTTAGTGGTTTATGTGAGTAAGCTTCAAATCAGAAGTTACTTGTTCTGGTCAGAGTCCCACTCTTGTGTGTGTGTGTGTGTGTGTGTGTGTGTGTGTGTGTGTGTGTGTGTGTGTGTGTGTGTGAGTATTTTACACATGCTTTGATAACCGTTTAATCCCCTCACTGTGACTCTCACATGATGAAGAAATCCTGCGTCTCGCAGCAGCCAGAGGCTGAACGCTGCATGGGTTTCTCCACCTCAGCTCACATGCTCCTCTGTTCACACTGCAGTCAATGCTCCCCCCCCCCCC
>NW_022280070.1:4229863-4255685 GCF_004355925.1 Anarrhichthys ocellatus
TGAACTTCTGCTTTGTTATGTTACGTTTCTTTCTGATTATTGAGAATCTGTGTGTTTAAGTGCTTGAGGTGGCATTAGTTCTCAAAACTATGGTATTTAGTTGCATTCCTGTGTGTCCAAAGGCAAGCTCAGCTAAAGAGGACGACGAGGAGCTTGGCAATGTCACCACTGAAATTCATCAAGCAGGGCCAAACGGTGGACAGGTCAACAGCCCTGTATTTGCAGGCATCCAACCCCACTACAGATATTCTTTCATGGACTATTTCCTAAAATACTTCCTCATCATATCCAATCTGGGGTTCACAGTTCTGGGCCTGGTGGTTCTTGTTCTGGGGATGTGGGGCCTCATCAGCAAGCAGTCGTTTGCTCAGGAGAAGATCGGCAGCATCGGCACTGACCCGATGCTGATATTTTTGACTCTGGGCTTCGTGCTGACCATGCTCTGCCTGTCAGGCTGTGTGGGCGCCTTAAGAGAGAACTGCACTTTACTGAAGCTGTTCTCTTTTGTGGTGCTGGCCCTCATCACAGCCCAGGTGCTGACCGCCATCGTGGCCTACAGTCTACAAGATCAGGTTGGAGGCTACCTGCGGTCAGGGATGTTAGCTGCCATGGTTCGCTACCAGGACGATCTGGACCTGAGGTTCATAACGGACGAGATTCAGTCCAATCTGCAGTGCTGTGGGGCAGATAACTACCGTGACTGGGAGCTCAACATGTGAGTAGCAGGCGACTAACTTGGATGTATTTATATTTCATCATGAATGCCTTGAAAGTTATTGGATATAATTTCCTTTCCTCAGATATTACAACTGCTCAGCTCCAGGGGTGCTGGCCTGTGGCGTCCCCGCGACATGCTGTGTGGACCCTCTGGAGAACGGAACAGTGTGGAACTCTCAGTGTGGTTTGGGAGCCCAGCTGCTGGATGAGTTTAGTGCTCAGAGTGTGATCTTCCTGGGCGGCTGTCTGGGAGGAATCTCTCGCTGGATCGAGCAGCACGAGGGCCTGATCGGGACAGTCGGAGTAGTCGTACTGGGGGTCCAGATTCTGACTCTGTTTATCAGCACACGACTGTTAGAGAGCATCCAGTGGCATAAAGTTTACACATAACATGGGATGGTGAATATATCCATCCATCATCTTCTGCTTATTCAGATTTGTGAAAGTGTGCAAAGTGCTTTATTTAGCTGGTGAAAATTCATGTTTTGATTAATTAAGAAAAAGAATCTATCAAAAGTATCGAAATTTGTGATCTTTACATTTAGGGATTTGGACAGAGCTAGGCTAGCTATTGGCCTCTGTTTTGTTGTGCTAAGCTAACTGTCTTCCTATTTACCACATAAACATGAGAGTGGTATCATTCTTCTCATCTAACTCTGTATTACAAAATGTCAAACTATTCCTTTAAGTTCCAGCAAATTGCACAGGATATTAAATGCTAAATTCATGGGAACAGAAAGAGATTCAATGGACCCTGAATTACTTTACTGTTCAAATGATATTGTGGTTCAGATATGCTACTTGTTCTTAAAGGGACAAATAAAGCATCATCATGGGAGTGATATTTCAAACAGAGTGGCAAGACTTAATAACACGCTAAGTTTGGCAAAGAGGGGAAAAAAGAAAAAAGAGGAAATCTTTTTAAAAACCCAACCTTTATTCCGAGTTTGACTAAACATCATGCCGAACAATTGCACAGAAACTCCGTCTTCAAAGTTAGTTACCGCGCTTCTTGTTACAGCTCCCACTGCAACCTCAGGCAGTGACACGAGGACACATCCAGCATCAGACATTCCAACGGCAGCTTGAGAGTCTCAAATTCCTCAGCCAAGAGACTCAGATGTTACCATACTGAGCCAGTTCATGTAGCTCTAGATGGCTGTAGGCTTCCCACGGGTAGATTACAGTGATGTCTAAAGAAGCAAGAACAAATAGAGAGTAAGATATGGGAACAGTGGTGATGTTGTTTGGGTGCAGTGGCCTACAGGAACTGTGATACTCCTGCTTACCAGTGCCAAGCCCTTCCAGGATCTCCCCTCCAAAGCTGAGGTGAGAGAAAAGAAATCAGTTTTATTGTGGAGAAACTTATAAAAGACAAACGTTCTGGATGACGCTCATGAATATGTAGGCCTACCAAATGACGCCCCTCTTCGGAGGCTTGCTCTTGAACTGGCCACTGTTCCTCTGTTTGAATTTGGGTGGGCCAGATGCAGTGCCGGTGACTCTGAGGGGAGCTTCAGGTTTGGCCACATCCAAATTCATACTTTTGTTGTTTAAGCTGTCATTAAAAGTGAAGTAAAAGCAGGTCAATTTAAATATTTCTTTGTTAATCATGCCAAATTTAAAGACATTGCATTCAAGACAAATATCCGCTTCCACCGTTCTGCAATTTGCTTTTACTCGAGACAAACGGATTTGAAATGAATTGTCCTGCTGTGATTACAAACACATCTTCATAGCTTCCTATTTGAAGAAATATAGTCAATAAAGGCTCCTGTAATCCCACAGATGAACCCTCCACAATGCCTTGAAACTAGACAGCAGCTTCGTAATCAGATTACTGTGAGGACATGCTGGATTTGCTTGTGGTCCTAACCAGACACTAGCTCATTAAGTATTCCGATTGTCTGCCCCTGAAAGGAAACTTTACAAAACTGCAATGTTATTAACAGGAAATAAAATTATCTTATGTGATGTTTTAGATACTGCTGGGAATTGTGGGAAAAATTGAGTTTGTACATTTATAAAGCAAAATAACTAAATACAATATGAGGCAAATTGTTATACATAGTAAACAAGGCTAATATTACATATGATCATTTGAGAATGGGCCAAGAAAGCACTTGTGCATCGAAATCCTTCTGCAGCTCAAAATCATTGTCTAAATAATGTACTTTATATTCACGTCTTGTGTCTGTGTGTCTGTTGGTCGTGTCTTAGAGATGCAGGGCTGTTGTTGCATGATGAGTTGTTTTTAGTGAAGCCCTTTTATACTCCTCAGACTCTGAGAAGATTATGATGCTACCAACCAATAAACTACCGGCCCGTCATCACTTGTGCACACACACACATACCGGTAGGTCTTTCATGTTGTAAACCGAACGGTTCATTTATTAGGGGATTGGCTGACAGGCATTTTAGGGGATGTCCCTGCTGCTGAGGCTGACCTGGACAGACACATGACAGTGGGAGACAAATGCAGATGTTTTTAGGATAATAATAATGACGTGTGTCCATCAGGAGTAATTTGCAAATATACTGTGGGATTTTCTCAGATGACATCTCCCCTCCACCTGCATTATTATGCACCTGATAACATATAGCTTGAATGGCGAAAGCATTCTCTAAGATTGAGTTGCATTATGTCTCACTGGTAATCCCCCTCCCCCACACACACACCTCCCACACATAAACACACCTAGTCCATTCATCTGATGGCTTACAACAGCTTCTCTCTGTAATCTACTCCATTCATACACATGCACGTGGGACACGTGCAGGGACACACACTCTCACTTCACACTGTCTCTCTCATAGGCTCACCAACTCACCCTGATAATCTGCACATAATCAGATTATGGCCATTAAAGGTGAGCTTTTGATGAGATCAGTTCAATTTTCTGGTTAATCCTCTTCTGAAAACCATATAGGCTCATAAGCGCTTATGCCTACAGAATCATGAATACTGGATGCCACATGGCTGATACATGATCAGGAGGATGCTGAACGAGCTACAACTAACTATGGTGCCAACAGCTGATTGGTTGTTTTTGATCAATTGTAAAATAATTTAATCTATGTATAATTATAAAAATAATATTTAAAAATGTCTATCACAGTTCCTGAAACAAGCGATGTCTCGAAAGTGACTAAGTACATGTAATCAAGTGCTACAAATTTGGGTGCCTTACACTTTACCTTAGTATTTCCATTATATGTTACATTTACTTCACAACATTGAAAACTTCTAGGTCTCTGTAGTATTGTGTTAACAAACTGGAGTAACTCTGCCATCTAGTGGTGGCAGATAGAAATACAGCAACTAATCTAACCATTTGAAATGACGGCTCCAGCAAAGATCGTCTATTTACGTGAACTCGAGGAAACGCCTCGCGAGGAACAGAGGAAGCGACCCCGGCACCCGGAAAAACACAGAGTGAGACCTCTGTACTTCCGCTCTCCCACTGGCTGCTTTGAGGTTAAGGTTTGTAGGTTAAAGGTTACACACGCTGCTCCGCATGTGTTATTGTTTTTAAAGATAATTTGTAATCCATTGAAATAAAGGGCAGTGACATGGGGAAGAATAAGAAGAACAAAACTAACGAGTCAGGAAAACAAGTGGGCGAGTCCGGTCAACGTCCAAGGTAACGCTAGGAAGCTAATGTGTAACAGAAACGCTGCTAGCTAGCTCCACCAGCTAACGTTAGCTGTTATTAGCTAACGTCATTAGCTTCATATTTTAAAAAGAGATTCAACTTGTCAGAATAATCCTCGTAGTCAACGCTAATGAGGACACGTACCTGCATTGTGTATGGCTTTCATAGGCTGACTTTAATGACTGTTGAATACTCTCTGAACTGTGTTGTATTTATACTTCGTACAGTGAAACTTGGTGCATCCATTGCACACTTTTGCACATTTCTGCGCAAAACTGACACCTCTAAAAACTGCTCAGCCTTCCACTTTGAATTGTGATATACTTTACATTTTTTTTTTACAATTATTTTCTGTTTTTATTGTATTTTTTCTTCTATTCTATATCTTTGATTTTTGCAATACTTACTTTTATTTTTACTTTACTTTATATTGCAAATTCCTTGTATGTGAAAACTTTATTAAACCTGATTGTGTGTTAACAGTGACAAGAAGCTCAAACAGAGAGATGGTAAACCCAAGAAAGCCAAACCGGATCACATGGAGCACATCCCCTTTAAGCTGCGTGAGATAATGAAAAGCAAGGAGAGAATGAAAACGGGATCCTTAAAAACCAAAAAGCTAAAAGAAGGTGAGCAGAACAGCTTATTTAACGTTACACTGTGTGATCCATACAGTCATTTATAATTAGCGAGGAACTTGTTTCCATCTCTCTCTAGCCATCTCCCCTAAAGGTAAACCAGAGGATTCGGAGACTGGAGACATACCTGTCCCACATTTCAAGAGGGGAAAGGCGGAAAGTGTAAAAGCATATCTGCGGCGCATGGACAATGAGACCAAACACGTCCTCTTCCTCACCAAGAACCAAGTAGACAGAAAGCCTGAGTTGGATGACGACAAACAAGAGGGATCTGCAGACAAGGGCAAGTCTGAGAAAAAGAAGGAGTGAGTACACCTTAACTTGTAATCAGCAAAGTCAGCTGATGACATGTATGTGTGCTAGTATGGGCCGACGGAGTCAGTTATACGCTATCCTGCTGCTCATGTTTCTAATTGTGTGCGTAGGCGATTTGTTGGTTTCATTCCTGGCTGATACATGTATCGTGTTATTTGATCTTTGCTACAGGTATGATCAACTCAGATTAGTGAAGCTACACCAGAAAAAGTTGAACAGACAACTGGCCCAGATGGAGAAAGATATGTTCGTAGGTAAGGAACGTGAGGGAGCAGCTCTGTCCTCCTATAATTCAGTACAAGATGCACCGGACAAAGTTGAGGTGCATTTAAGATCATCAGGAGGTAGGAGTGTTTCCTAAAAATCTAACAGACCATTTGGCTTTATGCTCTTCAAGTTTATAGCCTTTCCCGCAGGGGCAGAAGGATATATTCTAGAAGGGATAGTTCCTTATAGGTAATAGGTACTTATCCAGCCTCCATGGCTTGTTTATGTTACTGTGTGGCTTTGGTGAATTCAAACTAACCAAAGTCCCACAATAACACATACAAACTAACTGATCGAGGCAACAGCAGACCAGGAAGCATGTCTTTGCTGCCGTGCTGATACTCCTGACTGTTTATCCAAACAGGGGGAGCTTGCTGACCACCGTCTAATACACTGACCATGGATAAGTACCTCATACAAAACACCCAAACTATCCCCTTAAGCCAATTAGAAGCCAGTTATCTTGGTTCTTAACAGCAGCATTTTGAACGTGCTGTAGCTATTTATTCTAGTCCTTTGGGGAAAGTCAAACAAGACGCCACTCTGCTGAAGAGGAAGGCGTAAACATCTTGTATGGACAGCTAATGATTTTTGTTAATGTTTAGTGTACGTCCCTGAAATCAAGATGAGAAGTAACTAGCTAATTATTTCCGTGGAAAGTTTATTTAAAGCTGTAGTATATTTTTTTTGTATAAAAGATTGATGACTTCATATATGTGAGGGGGTTGTTGATAGTGAGCAAATATCACCCGACACTGCAGTTATGCTCAGCTCTACTGAGCTTATTGTGTCAGTTTTCCAGCCCACCAATCTTCAAAACCCACTGCATGCTTACTGCACAGCACCAAACAGCAGAGCTAAAATTAGCAGCTAGCTGGAGCATTTAGTAGCTACGGTGCCAGATATTTACCGTAGAACTTGGTGTAGAGCAGAGCAGAGCTACGAGGAGAGTGAATTATTGGTCTTAGATTCCTCAGGTGTGTCTGTTGGATTTGTAGATAAGCGTCTAAAATATCCGAAACATCCATTAATGCTTTAATCAATTCATCTTTTTTTCCATATATACATTATATACTCTATGAGAGAAATGGATACTCTTGTCAAAGCAGAATAAGATGTAGAACTCATTTGTATACTGATATGATTGACTGATGCGTTTGTTTTGTAGATGATGTTCCCTTTGGTGAAGTTTCAATGGCCCCGCCGTGTTTGAGTGCCAAACCCAGGAAAGCTCCGGTCAAGCCCAAGGTAACCTGCTAAGTCATCAAATGTCACGACGCTGCTCTTCACGCTTGAATAAGAGGTGTAAACGGCGTTGGTTTTTTTTTTTCTCCTCTCCCATCTCCAGAAGGAGCTGCTTCTCAACTCTCTCCTTGGCCACACGGTGGTCTCCACAACCAAGCCCTCCATGGCCAGACGGAGAATCATGGAGGAGGAGAGGGTGCGAGTAGTGGAGGCGTACCGTCTTCTTAAGAAACAGAAACAGAAAGAGTACGAGTCCAGGACAGCCAATCTGGAAAAACTGAAGAACCCCAAGTGATGTTTCATGTCAAGGAGATAGAAGTCCCCCCCGACTTCAGGCACCACTGAAGCTCAGACACTGACACGGATCGAGAGATAACCGTCGACAGACTCTTTGTGTTGTGTAACTTTGGAACTGCCCAGAGCTTATCACAGCGCAGCTGTCGGGGGAGGGGAAGAAGCAAACATTCACGTCCACTGCCCACAGTACGAGGTCAGCAGGGATCAACATTCACCTGCAACGCTCAGTGTTGCACGTTTAGCTCAAAATAGAAAAGGACGTTTAAATTGTTAATGCCTGTTTGTTTTTATAAGAAGATAAACTGATCAGCCCTAAATAAATACATCCAGACACGTAACTTTGTTGAATTCTCACCCCTGTATTTGTGTCAGATGTTCAGTTGTATTCGCACTGTCTTTTTGTATTTACATCTTTAGGTAGCCAAAATGACATCATTTGTCAATAGACAATGACTTCATAAAGGCCACGTCAAGGCAAAGATGAACCGTTAACTGTTTGCTGTGGTCCCACTAGATGGCAGTCCGCCTGCAGAAAGCTGGTTTCACGTTGTTTGTATGGAGAGCTGACAGATTATGCAAAACTTTAAAGTGAAAAATGTATTTTGAATGGCAAATCATGCCTAATTATAAATATGAATGCATGGCAGTAGACCTATAATACTTCCAAACCTTTTCTCTAGTTGTACCCACCCTGAGAGCCTGAATCCTGGGATGAATAAATCCCAGCAGGCTTTTTAAATACGGAGCGCCTATTGGAGCCTGGTACAGCTATTTACGTTTGTAATCCGTGAAAAGGTTTACCCTCATGAACAAGGCCTGTGTTTGAACATTGTTCTCTGGGACAAACTGCAAATTCAGATTATGTTTGTTGAACAACTTCATCTTTTCAAAGCGTCGATCTCAAAGCAAACGTTACACTGGTATTTAGTTTTTGTTGCAATATTGATGTACGGAATAACAACACCAGATGGTTTTACCAATTATTGAATCCCTGTTGTCGGGTAGACGGGTTCACAGTCATTTCTGTTTGATCAGTTTTTTTTTTTTCTTTCTTTTTTTTTTTTCTTTTTTTTTTGGGTCTGTGTTTGTCCACTGAGGGTTGTCACAGTGACATGGAAAACACATTAAGTGGGGACAGCTGCTTGTGATTGGTGGTGCTGAGCTCAACCACCATTGGTCATTTACCCCGGTGTCCATGTGCACAAGACGGCTATCCGCATTATCAAGGGATTTACGGTTGCTTCCTGTCAGAGAAAGATGCTGTTTGTTTTAGTTTTTTTATTTCAGCTCAAGTCACTGATCAGGAGTTAACATTCAATACACTTTAAATAAAGACATTGTCAAGGTTTAATGTATGCGTTTATTTACCAGTGGCCCCTTAGTGAGATGCATCGGTAAGATGTCGTTGGAAATGCAAAGAAAACATTCCATGCAATGTTTGAATGCTGTCTTGTTTACATTTGGATACATTTTCCCTGCTGTATGTTCACCGTGAGGTTGTTTGACAAGACTGTGCTGCTTCTTTTTTTTTTTTTTTTTTTTTTTTTGGCAGCTCTTTGCATTGTTATATCTACAAGCAGTGGAGTCGAGCAGGTGCACCCATAAGGCGTTGCAGAGTAAAATTGAGACGTTTGTGTTCTGTTGTGTATACCGCTAATTGGCCTGATTTCCAGTTTGTGAGCAATTTAATTTCCGAGCAAGTACTCGTGGCTGCTGACGGCAGAGGATGGTGGGAGTAATTGGGGGGAGAGCCTACTCAGCCTGCTGCTAGGCAGCCACAGCTCACTCTGAAGCTCCTAAAGTACGTGTGTGTGTGTGTGTGTGTGTGTGTGTGTGCATAATGGTTCCTCTTATTACTCGTAAGTCAAAGCTAATGTGTCCCTCTAACAATAATGTTGGGATGGTGCTCGCAGTGTGCTTATGTGCAGCTTCCTATGTAACCAGCATGTGTGCAGGGAAGGCTCCTGGCAGCCTGTCACTACTTCTGCTGTCAGACAATGCAGTTTTTATGAGATTGTCCATCAAATTGTATATTGTAATGCCCCAAACTCAAAATGGAGGAGCATCCACTCACTATTACACTCAGATTTTATTCAGTGCCTAGAATAGTTGTATTTATTGTCCAGCAGTGTACACACAGCCACTACAGTGTGATAACCATCACCTGCGCCAGGTGAAGCAGTTAAATCTTATCAAGCAAACTATGTAAATAACTTATGTGAAGATAGTGTGTACCTTGTGATACTTCCTCTTACATTGTGCCTCGTCTGCCTATACTCGACAATTGTTACCTGTTACAATCCAAAGACCCAACAGCCAAATGGTATGTATGTAACCTATTATAGGTTTAATAAGTTAAGAATGTACACTTTTATATAAAATTGTAATTTTTATAAATTCAAGGCACTAAACAAATCATAGGAAGTCTGAATCAACATGATGTCACAAGTTAACAAGTAAGTATTGTTTACAACAGATTAGCGAATTACAGTCAGTCGATTTGTGACAAGAGAAAGCATTATATTGGTGAGAACACAACAACTTCCAGTGTTTGTGAATTAAAACGTGTATCAGCTCAATTATAGACCTTTCCTTTGCTTTAAATGCAGTGCACCTAGGAGCAAAGGATGCTACATTACATTTGTTACAAGGAATTGCGAGGGGAGAACAAACCCCTGGTGGAGGTGTCAAAGCTGCAACGACAGACAGCGCTAAGAGCCCCTTGACTCACGCTGCCTGCTTGTGACGGCCCTTAAGGCAGCGAGGACTCGGCTAAACGAGGCAGGGAGCTGCCACTTCCTCGATTCCAAAAGGGGTCTCGAGCTCGAGGCATGGCGTCTTGGTCCATCTGTAGAAACGCACACAGAGAGAAGGGATTGTTTCAGCAGACGCAACAGAAGAGGATGTTCTGTGGCGTAAAATATTTTGAACTCGCTCACCTTGGTCAGACCCTTGGCGATCAGGGCTAATTCTGTGGGCTGGTACACACAACTCCGTAGCTGACCATTATAAGCACCATATGGAGACACTGGCTTTGTGGGTACTGGTAAAAGAAAAAAGGCGGAGGAGGATTGAAAAATAAAAGTTTGTTGCGATGGTCATCCAGTCCATTACTTTGTGTCTGTAGACTTAACACAACATCCACATTAAAACACTAAAGTCTCCGTAGCAACAAGCATTTGCTCAAACGGACCCATTAAGTGATTCAATATTTGCTACATCTGTGAGGATAAATCAGATGCCTCGCACAAGTTGGATTTTGTCAAACTTTAAAGGCACCCTTTCGTATATTCTGTACGACTGTTTGCACAAAAGGTGAATGCCCAAAGCATGTGTGCGTTAATTGATCATTTAATTGGAGTGCTGTCCTGCTGACTTATTTAGATTTTTGATTCTGATGATTCAGCACCTATCTATACATAATGTAGTTGAGCACAATGAGGCACTGTCAATGTAAGGTTAATGTTGAACCGCTATGTGTCATGCTGTACCTGTTGGAGGCTCGTCCATAGTGAAGGCTTTATTCTCCATGTAGATGTTCTGGTGGAGTGGCTCCGGCTCCTTAAGGATGTCGTCATAAACCAGGCTCCTGGCGGGGTAAACGTGATCTCCATCGATAGGCAGCTCCTGGTCAGGGTCCTCCTGGGTCAGTAAGCAGATTTCTGGCATGGCGTAGAGGATGAGGAACACCCAGGCATTTGACACCACAGCGATAGCCAGAGTGGGATCGTCCCAGCTGGGATTCCCGACCACTCTGTTCCCATGGATGTACATGACGATCCAAGCTACCCAGATAGCCAAGGTGAAGAGCCCCGAGACCAGGATGAAGGCTCCATCTCGCCGCCACTGCTTGTGCTTGTGGGTCAGTGAGGGCACAGCCATCAGCACCACAGCTAGCAGCAGAACCATCACATAGATCAGCGCCATCACAAAGTCCTGGTTAGCGATGCTGCAGGACAGGTCAGAGATAATGACACCTCTGAGTGGGCTCCTGGCCACAGTGATGATGAGCCACTCGGTGTTGATGATCACCTCGACCATCCACAGACCCAGGGCCCCCAGGCATAACATCCAGCTCCTGGGCCCCCGGTCCCTCCGCTCCAGCAGGGCGAGCCACAACCCGTGCATCACCAGGCAGGCTAGACAGCCCGAGAACAGTACTCCAAAGAGGAACCTCCGTGCAACACAGCTGGTTGAGTACCGACCCACAATGAAGGCAAAGGTGAGTCCAAAGAGTCCCAGCGTGAAGACCAGAATGCCGGCCTGCAGGGCCACCATACCCTTCCTCTTCTTGTGTGTCACAAACGGTAAGCTGGCCATGAGGATGACCAACAGAACAAAGGAAGTCACCACACCAGCAGCAGCAACGGCCTCCACCACGACCCCCCACACTGCAGTCAGGTCACACAGGTTGTAATATATGGAGCTGATACCGGAACCACATCCCTTTGGAACAATGGTGGGTTCCATGGCTTCACAGCAGATTCTAAAATAAAGTGCTGTCACAAGAAAATGCAGATTATTAAACATGCATGGAAAGACAACCAAAAGATGCTTCCGTATTATCACTCTGTCACAGTAAACAAACTTTCATCTATGTACAAAGCCAGTTGTGGAGTTTCACTGTGTTGTACTAAAATTGCTGTCCATTGAAATAAATTCAATCGAGTGTCTGAGAATCCAAAACTTAGAGCCATTTGTCTCCCCTGTCTTTAATTATGACCTGGAACCTTGTTGTTGGATAATAAAAGCTGTCTGGCCATCTAATTTACAGAGGCATAATTTTAACATTAACATACAGGACACATAATGAGTATTATTACACAAACAGCATCCCACAGTCTAATTTAAAGGAAAAATTCAACTTTAATTCGAATAATTATTCCACTGTCAATGTAATAATATTTTCCTCATGTAGCATCCAAAAATATACACTTACATGCATCAGTTTAGCCTAAAACTGATCAAAGGACATTGTCAATGCTATCTCCAAATTTGGTGATTTTGAAGTTTTGAGGCAAACTGAGATACTAAATGCTCCTGTATTGAGAAAATCAAATTGGATTATGTTTCATGAAGCTAAAACCTTTTTATTAAATCATGAAAAGTTGACATTTTGGCGAATATTCATCTTGTAATACATGCATTTTTCAAGCTAAAAGCATTGTGATAAAGTTCTAACCTCATACAACAACATAAAGTAATATTACAAGCCTCGACTTCTTACCTGGACTGATGACGGAGAGCAGTTCCGCTCCAACAGGTGACTCAGGTAGATTTACTGCGGTAAGGATAATCCAACTTGTCTGAAATATTTCTCGAGTGTTAACAGGCTCCACGTGGATGTTCTGAGCGTTCAAATGTTCCCTTAGTTGATGCACAGGTTGTTGTTTTTTTCTTCGGGGCGGAATCAGTCCTCCATCATGCCCGCTCCTCCTCAGCTGTTACTGAACCATGTTAACAAACTCACCGGCAGTCGCATCCAAAGTAGGCTGGTTAAATTATCCTTCGAGTTATTTTTATTCTTCTGTGAATGTCCAACGACTCGATCAGCTCTGACCACTCTGTCTCTTCACCCAGCCTCTCGTGCAGCTTTGCATATTCTGTGAGATTATAGCTCCCGGCCTATTTATTTGTTCCATGCGGCTTAGATCCAAACAAAGGGACCACTCTCCTCTCAAGTCAGACATTGACATTTGTATACGTACTGTGGAACATATCATCCAGGTGACTGTGACCTGTTGATTTCAGACTCAACAGTGATTCATGGCTTTTACTGGTTGAGTAATTAGATCAGTTATGTGATTGTTCTTTAAAAGTACATATATACACTAAAAAAAAACCCTCCAGGGATCACGTCTGTCCGGATCGCACTGATCACTATAAGCTGTTAATTATTATAACCGCTTTTATTGGCTGTTTTAAAAAATACAGTAGGCGACAGCTGTTTCAAACGCTTTTCAAATTACTCTGCAAATTAAATGAGAGTGTGAATAATTCAAATACACTATAACACAGTGCAATACCGTTTTTAAAAACATGCTAGTTTACTGTATTAAAAGCTGCAGCCTAAGACAGCATTGGGCTGCTTAAATACAGTTGCACGGTTTCAGTGCATTTCTGAAAATAAACTGTGGGCCATAAATATCTGTGAACATAAAATACATCATTTTTTCCCATATGTTGTAATTTATGAAAAGACCAAAAACAATCACTGTAGGCAGACTACTTGTTTACTACAGCGCCAAGCAAACTATTTAAGCAGCATTTGTAAAGGAACGATTCTGTCCCAAGCTTTTTGAGTTGATCAATGTAACTGTGATCAAATAAGCGGTTTCCACTGTACTCTCAGTTTCATATAGGGAAAAGGCCAACATACAGTTGTTCAAGTTAAGAATAATTCAACTCTAATTTATGCCATTTAGAGCACATTCAATGATGAAATGAATATGTTATGCATAAACAACATGCATCTTGAGAAATCTAATCACACTTGAGTCTACTTTCTCTTTTTAAGGATAAGTACTTCAGGGCAGTCATCATGAGCCTCCAGTTTGCAGAGCCACCTGGTGGAAAATATTGTTACAGGAGAGATGGACTCCTGTGTTACATAATCAAATGAGACTACAGAACAAAACATATTCTGTTATTGATCTCTTGTAGGCCATGCCACTTAACAACCATTTGACAAATAGAAACATTGACCAATGTCATTGATTTAAAGCTTTTAAATTGTCTCCAGTCAGAAAAATTTAGAAATTTGCTGAAATACTGTGAAAGATATGACATATATGACAGTCCATTTGCTTGTTTGCCTCGATTTGGTAAATATTTAAAATCACAAAACTTCTGTTGTCATCTCTCTTCCTCATTTAGTTATGAAACTTGCGGTTAGGAAAAGACCTGTGTCACAAAAAATAGCCCGAATAATACATTAACAACAGTGAATTAGCTGCCTCGGAAGCTCAGACATGCTTGGAAATATCCGTGTGAGAGCTCACAACAGAAAGCAGTTTATTACACACATTTACATGTGTTTTATTCATTTTGTTGTTCTTTTTATTCATTAGACAATTGACGAACATGTATTGTATATCAAAAGTCCTTTGTGTCATCTTTGGGGACCTAGTTGTGTAGTGCATCCCCTCCGGGTTCAGCACAAGAGTAAGGTCATCCGGGACACCTTGCTGAAGCTCACTCTGGCATACAGCCTGTACTAAACGTACTGTTTATACTGCATGATGGGAGCCCCCTGTGGTGCATCGATCCCTCAATGGATCCCGTCCCGAGGGGTGCTCTCACAGTTTGTCAATCCACCCCTCTGCTGTGTGGTCCTGTTTGCAGATTCTTAAATAGGAGCTGATCTCAAAGGAGAGAGCAATGTCACCTTAATGAAGGGCATGCCCTTTTCAGAGGCACACATAAAGAGGGCTTTGGGTTTTTTTCTGATTTCATTATGTGGCTCAACGGCAGTTGCCTGAATTGTGTATACAGCTATACTCTGAGCTGTGAACCAATCTAAACTCGATATATAAGTATATGTTTATAGAATACAGTGTTGACCAATAATTTCACGCGCAAGTCTCAGTATTTGCATCGATATAGATTTATAGCATTCATATAAAGCTCGTGAATCTCATTTTGTGTGCATCTTCATCAACCTCCAGAAAGTAAAAGAAATAAAAGATGCCACCCTATACAGTGGGATCCAGTGCCTTGTCGTAGACTAGTCCATTTTGTGGCAGCAGGCTTCATTAAAGCACCTCAGCAGCACCGCTCTCCTCCGAGAACCTGTCAGGTTATTCATAGCAGGGACTCAGGTCGGGGTCTCGTAGGACGTCTCTTCTCCTGCATTTTTACTGCAGCCTGGCAGCCCTCGAGGCAACCCAGTTCACTCTGAAATGATGTCTCTCCATGTCCGTCTCCCTGTTGTGGGCATTGGTAGATTTGGAGCTATTTTGAACACATCTGTCACATTGCAGAATGTTAGCATGAATATTGTGATTGAACTAATGGCCTAGTCAGATGCAATGATTTTAAAAATATATATTTTAGATCCATACCGATCTCAAGTCCCTGTATTGACCGACCCATCTCTGACAGATCAATGCTGACTGAGGGATTCATAAATGGCACTGTAAACATCTCTTTGAGCCATGACCTGAGGCGATATCTATTGTTGCCATTTCACATTGAAGCATATTTCTTCATGATGTGCGGCTCTCTCGTGTCGTGCGGCTGTCGGGCTCACTTTGAGTCGTTATAGCATTGCGTATATTGATTATAGCTGTGAGGATAGTAAGTCCCCTGCAAGCGGCAGACCATTAACTCTGTATCAGACACATTCACTAAACCCTTTGCCCTCTGTGAGGTTTGTGATGCAACGTCTGCACCTTAATTATGTACTTTACCAGTAATGTGACTACATAAAATCCTGATTGGCAGTAGAATGTGATCAACAGAGCTTGTCTTTAATTGACGAACAGACCCAGCATCAATCAAATCATCCTTCCATTAGTGAGATTAACATGCCACCAGAGGAATAATCACTCTCAGATAAAAAACTCCTTACAAAATGGATTATGAAATTTGTCGAACTTATTAGAAGCTCAATTACTTTTGGCAGATAGTCTCAGTGGCAACCTCCTGTAATTAATTGACTCATTACATGACGCTGATTGTACTTAACTTAGATATCGCAAACAACGTTTTGCAGTCCAGAGATTCTGGGTGCCATTAAAACAGGAAACTATGTTACTATTGATTGTTAATAGCACATCACTTTTAACCTATAAAAAACAACAACATCAAGCTGAGTCTGCGGTTGGCCCCGTGCCAATGATCAATGCCATGTAACTTCCAAAAGGGAGGAATTCAAAATCAAAGCTGTCGCTATAGCAACGCCCCTGCCATGATTCCACCAATCAATGGAGTCCGTGGGGTTGCGAGATGCGCCAGGGAAAGGCCAGCGTCCTACATAAAGAGTGCGGGACAGGGAGCCGGGCAGGCACACACGGGGCAACAACACCTTTCTGCAAGCGCACGACCAAGGCAGAGCAGCAAGAGGAAGAAGTCCGGAGAAGAGTGGCACAGAGTTAGGAAGAGAGGGGGGGGAAAGGACAAGAGGAAGAGAGGCAAGGAATCACTGAGAAGATATGGTTCGCTCATGTGGACAAGGGATCCCTGCCTGGGTCTATGTGGGCACCCTGCTCCTCTTAATCCACTCTGTCACAGTTAGAGGAGGTAAGATTTCAAAAAGGAATCAGCACTTTCAACTGATTGCTTTCAAAGAGTCATATCACCTTTTGAATCTTTTTTTTTTCTGTGTTTTTTTTAATATCCTACATTGTGAGAGAAGCTGTGTTGTTCTATTTCAGTGCAGCTTCCCCCATACTGTCAGTGGGTAGTAGGGCACAGCATGAATGCGTGGCTCGTGCTCGGCCTCGGGGCAGGGGATGGGTATTTAATCTATTCTACTTATCCTGTCCTCATCTATCTGTCTGCTGGGTGCAGGGAAAGACAGGCAAGTCCATTTGCTGCCTGGCACTGTGCCGGCTCAGTAATACAGTACACAGTACAAGCGCAGAAGGAAAGCTTTTCTTGCTCCTTAAAGAAGATCCGACTTTGACTGATTTTGACCAAAGCTATTGAAGGCCACATTCCTGGGCTGTCAGATTGGATTCCGTTTGAAATTCCTCGTGAGCACAGACTCATCTAATACTGTATGAAGGGAATGTGTATAAAATGTTTTATTTAATGTTTTCAGCTGTTCTCAGCTTGAGTGGAAGATACAGCACAATGAAACATTCTTGTTCGTAACTTTTTTTTGTCTATGTTTTTTTTTCTTCAGAATTTATTGAAAAAAAAAGACGTACTGTTTCCACAGTTGTGAATAATTTGGCCATTTTTCAATTGGCTTCGGTGTGCCAGAACCATTTGTCAAAACACACCCTCACACCATGCTCAGCTGGCTCAGGGTGCTGGCTGGCTAATTGGAAAAAGGTTACTTTGAAGTGGGGGCGTTTGATTGTGGTACAGATATGAGGACTGAGACATTCCAGGGAGCCAATGTGCTCCCCCCTGTGTCTCATTAAACCCCCAGTAATAGGCGAACAATGCTGCCGATGGCTGCGGCAGAATGGAAACAACAGCTTGTCATGCTGAGTCTTTCATGTGTGATTCTCCAGTATGTGACTCTTGGTACTTGCACACAAGAAGGCCCATAGAAGCAGCCATCTGCAAATGGCGCTGCAAACTCAGGATTCTTCTCTGGGCGCCTTGTGTGGAGGTTTTCTGAGTCAGCCACCTGGCTTGTTAATTGAGACCAGAAGAATAGAATAATGTGCAAGTGTGCTTTGTTGTCCTGACACATATGAGTTGCGGTTTAGTCGATGAGTTAGGGAGTGCTTTTCCAGTTCTTGCTGTGTCAAATCTGATGTAAGAACGAAGCGCATCTTCAAATGAAATCTTGGAAAGCAGAGTCAGACTGATGCAAATTGCGGTGATAAAAATATGAAAGAATTTCATGTAATAATAATGTGTAAATCTATTTCTGAAAAAAAAAGAAGCTGAAACCGTAGCTGACACATTTCAATTTCGATGTATTTTTTTTTTTATCTGTGAAGTGCTACTAGTTCATCATCTTGCACTTTCTTCTCCACAGCTGCCCTGAAGCAGGAGGTGGCATTGGACAATGGGGCCACTGTGCTGAATCACTCCATGAGTTTGGTGCAGCGTATAGAGGCCCTGCTGGCCCTGGGGAACAGCAGTGATGTCACTCTCCGTTTGCAGACCATCAGCACGGACGAGGTGAAGGTGATCCAGGCCCACAGCCTGGTCCTCACGCTGCAGAGTGACGTGTTTGAGGAACTGCTGCTCAGTCGCAACGGCAGCGTTGTGGTTTTGAGGGAGACGCCCGACTGCGCAGCCGTCATGGACAAGTTTGTCAGGTGAGGGTGACTCCGGTTGTTATCGTTTGTTCAGAGTTAATCAGGTTCAATCAAATGGAACCACTCAAGAAACTGTGGAGCAACTTGTAGATGCTTTTTGTATTTTCCACAAGTATAAAGTTCTGCACCATTTTGCCTCTCCCTTTAGAGAAGTGAGATGCTCCATCTTGTGAAATATTCTAAATTTACACTTGCTGTTTGTGGCTCACAGTTGAAAATCGAACAGTGTGGGTTTATTCAGTGACTCAGATGTGAGGTGAGGAAACAGTAGTGTGCCTTATTGAGAGATATGTTGTATGTATATTTCTTTCAAATGTCTTTAGATGACTATTCAAGCCGTGTTTTTTTTCTTGCAGGTATCTGTACTGCGGTGACATCTCAGTACGGCTAGATCAGGCCATTTCTCTGCATAAGCTGGCCAGCAAGTATCATGTGTGGGGTTTGCAACAAGGTCTGACCCAGTATATGACCCAACATCTGTCTAGTGATTCACCCACCGGCCATGTGATTGGCTGGTACAACTATGCGTTACAAATTGGGGACATGGGCCTGCGGGACAGCTGCCTGCAGTACCTGTCCTGGAACCTGTCTTCTGTGGTGCAGAGCGAAGAATGGGGCTCCATCAGTGAGGTCCTGCTCCTCTCCTTGCTCAAGCGCTCTGACCTTATTCTGCAGAGTGAGCTGGAGCTCTTCGAGGCCCTGGAGGCCTGGATTAGCCAGAACCAGCCCGCCAGTTCGACGGTCGAAAGCGCCCTAAGGGCTGTTCGATATGGCATGATTCCCCCTCAGCACCTCTTCCGTCTTCAGAAGCAATCCCCCCTCCTGCAGAAGCATTACGAGTCTATCCGTGATCTACTCTACCTAGCTTTCCAATTTCACTCAGCCTCACCTATACAACTGGCCAAGTACTTTGATGTCAACTGCAGTATTTTCACTCCCCGTAACTATCTGTCCACCTCCTGGGGTTCCCCTTGGGTCATCAATAACCCCACCCGTGATGACCGTAGTTTCAGCTTCCAGACCCAGCTCGGGCCCAGCGGCCATGACTCCAGTAAGAGGGTGACCTGGAATGCCCTTTTCTCCCCTCGCTGGCTCCCCCTCAGCGCTAGGTCAACCTATACCGAGCTGGGTGCCATGCAGCCTACACGCACAGATGGAGGTCGACCCCGCATCATTGTAACACCAGCCACCTCTAGTCCAGACTTTGCCGGTGTGAGTTTCCAGAAGACGGTGATCGTGATGGCAAGACAGCAAGGAAAAGTGGTGGTTCGCCACGTCTACAACTTCCACCAAAGCACAGAGGAGGCCGGGGATTTCCTGGTGGATGCCGACCTGCAGCGCCGTGCATCAGAGTACCTGATTGACAGCTCCCTCTATCTGCACATTGTAATAAAACCTCTCTACCACACTCTCATTGTTGCCAGGAAGTAAAAGGCAGAAATTTGGTGTGGCCTTATCATCAGCTATACACCCTCCACGCACACAATCACATGCATATTCCAAAGTTAACTCGTCTCATAGCACGTTTATGCATCCAGTCTGTGACATCTCTATTTAGTTAGGAGCTGTTTGCAACAATGAAAGACTCGCAATTTAATGGCTCAGCAGTGACTATCACAATGATGATGGTTGGTTTTCGAGTATTTCATGCATACTAAGAAAAAAAGAAGAAAAAAAACAACTTTATTGTACTGTATTTGTTCAGGTATTCTGTAGTCCAGCAGTTTGTTCCTTGAATGTATTGTGATGGTTGTTGTTGTTTGCATAGGTACTATAGGGGTTTGTTGTTATGATTTTTATGCATTTCACTATCCAGCAGTCAAATATAGATTTTTAGTTCATGACACCTATATCCTGTGACATACACCGATATACTTGTTTGTTGTTTACATACCAAAAATGCATAAATTGAAGTGCAATCCCATTGTCAGTGTTCCTTTGTATGCTGTCGCTGAATTGCAAGACAGTGAGTCCTTTAGTATTTTTTTTTCTTATTTATCGTTGTACATGCGTTTTATTTAGCTTTAAAATAAACTACCCAAGTATGTGATTTTCATCCTTATACAAAAAAAAGATTAATAAAAGACAAAAACATAAAAAAAAAAATGTGTCTGTGTTGGTCTATTTTGGATTTACAAAAATAAACTTTATAGAACCAGCATTAATATGATCTTACTTTAGAAAGAAAAGTGCTCCCACTTAGAACTACACATCCCACGGTGCTTAGCACGAGGCCGGAAATACGTCATTACGTCGTTGAAACCTTCAGCTGTCAGACTTTGGCCACCCTAAAAGTGCAGGTTTTGTTAGCAAACTAACTCGAACTGTACAACCCGCGCCGACTTTCTTTAAAGTTGTGCATTCATCTGCTTTTCGATCTTTGAACGCGCGAGCTGGTGATTGAAGCGCAAAGATTGCACGAAGACGAACCGTTTAGTTTTAATCGCTGCTAGTTTTTTGCACAAGCCAGCGATCCTGAGCGGGTGTAAGGCTAGATGCAGGGAGGGAGGGAGTAAAAAAAGGCAAAAGTCTTTGTGCTTCCCTTCCCCCTCATCAAAGCAAAAGGGAAATGTCTCTGTCCAAAGGAGGTAAGTGGCTTATTTTTTTCCAAATCTTTTTTTAAAAACAACCGTGCATATATTTTAAATATCGAGGCGCAGTTTGCGTGGAAGTAATTTAGCTAGCGGTGTTTGAACAATGTAACCTTGCCAGGTGGAAAAGCTGCATGTATGAGAGGAGGAGAAAAAAAAAGAGAAGCTAGCCAGCATGTCTTTCGTGCTTTCTATCATTATGCGAAGTCTCTAGACACACTGAAGGTATTCATCATAGACTCAATGATAGCGTGCGACATTATATTTGTTGTTATTCAAATTTTAGCTAAATGCTACAGTCGCGTCCCCGTTCAGGCTCCCGTGTTGTGGTTATGCTAACGCATAATTTTCACGACAATTAAGGAGTTTTGCCAAGCTGTAATTATCACGCAACTTTTCCCCTCAGCTCGGAATCACTGGGACTAGTTTCTCTCTTCGGGTGAAGTGAAGCACATTGGGACCACAGGTGTTTTCCAGCCTCCTGACTCGCGACTGATTGTGCTTCCGTCCATTTGGTTTGGCCGATGTGTACGCTCTAAAATATTTAGCTGTGCATTTTTTAAATTTTTTTTATATTTCCCGGTTGTGGAAAGTACTTTTATTTATTTTTTTTAAAACAGGCGGTGATGCAAAGGAACCATGGCGCTATCACACCCTTGTGCTTCCGCCAGCCAGCGAGTCTGTGCGGTGTAATCACTGGTGGCGTTACACGGTTGAATAATATGCAGAACTTGGAAAAATCAAGGTCCTTCCTCTGCAACACACGCACGCACACACAGCATGATGATGATGATGATGATGATGATGTCAATTTACATTTCAAGTTCACCGCTTGTGCTGTTACACAATCATACTAGCGTTACCATGGTCGGGAGTACACACTGTTTTGAGAGGGCTGGCAGTAGATTGGCTGGGTGCTGCCCAGGCACACAGCCTTCGGCCTACCATGGCATGTTTTGACTTGCAGCACCAATTGCAGCCTCTCTTTTGTTGACAGTTCACTGGCTGCAAGCAGATCCTCTATAGCTGCTACACAGGTTCTGTGCTGTAAATTATTATTGTGTGCAGGCCTGATGTGGCTTTCTTTTTGTGAAATTTAAAATTTTTTTGGCCTTTTTCTTTTCTTTTTTTTTTTTACAAGGAGTTGTGCCTTCAGTGGGTCTGAGTGCATTGCAGGGCTGCTCACTGTATTGCTGAGGCATGTTGGGAGATTGGGTTCTCCCGAACGCCAGTGATAGGGTTGTGTGGAAGATTATATGTGCATGAGTCATCCTTTTTCTGTACATGGACCCACTCTGAGAGCCGGAGCTTCCTGATGGTGACTCGCTGCGCAGCTATTGATACTTTGATCTCATGCACAATCCAGACATTCTTGTTCGCATGACGTACTGCGCTCTGGATAGTTTCCTCTGGCCATCTTTTTGGTTTCCAGAAATTACTGCATTTCCTTTTTTTTTTTTTTTTTTTTTTTAGTAGCAGCCACCAACTGGCTGCTACTGCCTGTAACAGCTGATACTGTTCACTCTTACTGAATGAGCTAAAATATTGATTTGACGAAGAGGCAATGCTCAAAATTTATAAATGCTAAAGCTTAATAAATCTCTTCCTATGGGAAGAAAAATGTGTTTTTTGTATAAAATGCAGAATGTAACTTGTGCTATGTTTAGTTTTAAAAAACACGGTTTCTGTGCACTTATTGATGTTGAATTCATGATACAGCATGAATACAAGCAAGCACAGGGAATGGTATCTCTGTGTGTTTCTGCTGTGCTGCGTTTAATATACTTTGAGTGCAGCAGAAGCCGATGTAATTGCACTATTGTGCGTTGAGTTCGAGGACCAGGCAGATCTTGCAGCAGAAAGCTGGATAGTGAGCCGCAAGCGGGCCAAGTGAAGTGACATCATTTCTCCCAAACGGTCCTGACAGTTGTTGAGTTTTAAAGCGGATGTGTCCAGTCTGACTGGCTGTGAGTCATATCCCACAAAACACTCCCAGCTACAGGGTCACTGCACACACACACACACACACACACACACACACACACACACACACTGCTACCTGAGAGGAGCTAGTATTTCAACTCCATTAATGTGTCAAAGTGAATATGTCGAGCAATAACTCAGAGCTAGAAACTGTAAAACCTGCATGTCTGCAGTATGATTTTAGTATTTTTAGGTGTCTCGAACAGCTTTGCTTATCAGACGTTCTTGCGGTGCCACGCGCGTGTGCTCCACTAATTTTGGTCGTTGGAACAAAAGAGCTGTCTTATTAGTCAGGTCACTGGAAGGCTTTGGGTGCTCGTACTTTATCCCACGCATAGGAAACACAAAATCTATTTTTGACACCGAGCATGTGTGAGTAAATCACACTTCAATCTCGCCTGACCACATGAGACGACGCTGTCTGTCCAGACACTGTGGGGCTATTTTAGGGCGGCAGCACAAAATGTACCTGTCTGACGTTTCCATAGAATCTAAAATCTTTGTGAAACTTCACTTCCCTTCCAGCTTAATCTAGCAAGGAGGGGTTTGCCCAGTCGTACTTCCTCCACACTAGAGTATTGTGAGTCACTCGATGGCAAACACAACCTCTCAGTAATAATGAGAGCTGTTGCATTTGTTCCAAAAATGAAGGCGCTTGTGCATTAAACCAGTTTCTGTGAACTGGTGTAGAATAATTGCTCAGCGGGCCCTTGGAACAGGAAATAAGCAGCCAGGTCTAAACAGTTTCTCATCATATTCCAGTGGGTTAAGCTGTGGCTGAGTCCTAGCACGCACGCACACACACAGATAAAGGTCAACAAAAGTTTTCTGTTTTCCCCCCTCGACCTTGCAACAAGAGCGGACATGCTGAACACGAGTGTCAGTGTTGAGTTGGTGTTCCTTGCCTCTCGTAGGCCCGGTAGCGGTGTCATTCTGGCAGCGACTCGTGGCTCCTTGTGGGACGTCCCAGAGGCTGCTGGTAAACTGTGTTTATGAATGGACTGCTGTCACTGATTTAACACAGACTGGTCCCAGAGCTGCACGATTTACAGCACCGTACTCCAGATATGAACAACATGTGAGCTAAACTTGAGATTAGGAAATGAGAGACAAAATGGGGGGAACAAATGCATTGATAGTTGAGTTGATGACAGTTATCACAAAATTAAAAAAATTCCCTGCACCCCTCCCTTCCATTTGAGTCATCATACTAATGTCGATTAGTCATTTGGTCCACCTTCTCCCTGTTGCAGGGCCTCCGCTCTGAGCACACCTAATCTCCAGATAGATAACCGATCATTTGTTGCCGTTTGTATCAAAGGCAACTGGAAATTGATTGTAACCTCGAAACCCCTTCCTACCAGAGTGGATGAAAATCCCCTTTCATCAGACCGATGTGGATATTTAAAAACAAGCAAAGTCCATTTAGTTCGCACTCAACGGCCTGATTTAGGACTCTGGGGTCTCTGTTGTGGCAAACCTCGCTCTAGTCTCCGAGTAATGTGGAAAACGGGCTCGTAAGAGTCTGTAGCTGTGACGTCTATTTGCCTTAGTCTTTCTACAAACCACTTATAATCACACTGGCTTGTGGTTGCTGCTAAATACAGCTTTATTGATCCCGGTATGCTACGATGGAGCTGAGGTGGTAATTGTTTTTCTGATTTCCTGTCTCCAAGGGAAGAAGAAGAACCCTGGGCTGAAGCTGGCCAAAGAAGTCTTTGCACAGCCCCCACCAGCAGCAGCAGCGTAAGGCTCTTTTTATTTATTTTTATTTTTTACAGTGGGGTAGTGACGGCAGCAATACCATCCTGAGAGGGTCTCAAATTCAGACCTAGCATGCTAAAATGGCCGGGACAATAAATCAATCCTTTAGCTCATTGCAGCTATATCGTAAGAAAGACATACAGAAATGTAGCACTGACAATGTTTGTTTCAAATTAATCTTTCATATTGCACTGATAAACATGTGCATTTTCTCTTACAGTGTGAGTATTTCATAGCTGAGCATTGTGACATTCACACTGTTGCTTGTGCTTAATGTTGCTCTCTCCCCCTGCAGGCCCCCTCGAGATCTTGACTCGAAAGCTTGCGTCACGATTGGAGATCAGGTGAAGATGGCTCCGTATTCCTCTGACACACGCTGCTCTGTTTCCTGAACACACACATTTAATGCGTCTTCCTCACTGTCCAGAACTTTGTGGTGAAGGCCGATGACTTGGAGCAGATTGAGGAGCTGGGCAGGGGAGCGTACGGGGTCGTGGACAAGATGAAACATGTGCCCAGTGGTGTTATCATGGCTGTCAAGGTGGGCTTCTACTCGGGTTACCTGTTCTGCAAATAGCACCGTGACTCATAGATGCATTCGACATGTGAGCTCAACATGTGGACATTTGGACGAGATCTATCGGATATATGACATGTTGTATTGAGGTGGCGGGCGGGGGGGGGGGGGGGGGGTTTAGGACACTGGACTCTATTTGATTTAAGGTACATCTGCCCCGCTGCTGACACCGCCGGCCCAATCTGTGATGTTTGTGTCCCCAGAGGATTCGTGCCACCGTGAACACTCTTGAGCAGAAGAGGCTTCTGATGGACTTGGACATTTCCATGAGGACCGTGGACTGCTTCTTCACTGTGACCTTCTACGGGGCCCTCTTCAGAGAGGTGAGTAAACTATGACTAGTGTGAACTCCTGCGTATGTTACGTTGAGTGTAGAGTGATCATCTTGTTGTTTTTCCAGGGGGATGTTTGGATCTGTATGGAGCTGATGGACATGTCTCTGGATAAGTTCTATAAGAAGGTTACTGAGAAAGGCAAAAACATCCCCGAGGACATCTTGGGCAAGATCGCAGTAGCAGTACGTCCCGTCTCATATTTTACATTCTTATTATTATACATGTACATTTAAAGGAGCAGTACAACACACAAGTCCAAATGTTCCGAGGGCAAGTCGATAAATGGGAAATTCTGCAGTTCTATTCTCTCTCCACAGATTGTCAAGGCATTAGAGCATCTGCACAGTAACCTGTCAGTGATACACAGAGGTAATCAGATCATCATCATCATCATGTTCACAGTTCAGTTTCCTGTTGTTTGTCATTGTTGTCTTGCCGTGTTCTCTCTCTCTCTCTCTCTCTCTCTCTCTCTCTCTCTCTCTCTCTCT
>NW_022280070.1:4255695-4346069 GCF_004355925.1 Anarrhichthys ocellatus
CTCTCTCTCTCTCTCTCTCTCTCTCTCTCTCTCTCTCTCTCTCTCTCATCATTTTGCCAACGATGTCTCTCTCCAGATGTGAAGCCCTCCAATGTTCTGATCAACACTCAGGGCCAAGTGAAAATGTGCGACTTTGGCATCAGTGGCCACCTGGTGGACTCTGTGGCTAAAACAATGGATGCAGGCTGCAAGCCCTACATGGCGGTAAGTGGGGACTGGGAAAGAGACTCCTGCTGCCGGCTAGTTGAGATTTAGGATTCTCTAGAAAGTGACTGAGATTAAATCCACAGTCCAGGAGGATATTAAAGAGGTACAGCACACTTGAGCTGTAAACTAAATGCCTTTTATTTTGATAAAATACATCTATCTCATGACATTTATATTAAAAAAAATGTTGACGCCAAACATCTTGCCTGTATGAAGGAATGTAGGTTCACAAAACCAGCGCGTTATTTTAAATCCTCTCAAAAAACACATTTTAGCCGACAGATTTGTTCTTCAAATGTTCTTCCCCAATTATCTTTTGCATGCCTGTTTAATTCTTGAGGGAGTTTAATTCATATGAAAATAGCTTTTATCAGCTTGTATTTATGATCATCATTACTTCTTTTGTCGATTCATTGATAGAAAATGCATTTTAAGAAGTTGATAAGGCTTTCCTACAAACTACAGTGTAATGATTTTCAGATAGTGTCGGTACTTATTATGTTGCTATAATTTCTATTCCAGCCCGAGCGGATCAACCCTGACCTCAACCAGAAAGGCTACAGTGTCAAGTCAGACATATGGAGTCTTGGTATCACAATGGTGAGTATGGCTAAATGTCCATTAATGCCATTTGTGATACATTTCAGGCAAATTAATCCATGTTTTTTTTCTGCTCACGTTATCTAACTCTCACTGTTCTTTTAATTTGTTTAAATGTGGATAAAATCATGGTTGAAGCTCTCAAGATCTTTTTACATCACACTTAATATGACCACTCGGTTCAATGCAGTTAACACACGGGACTCCAACTGGCCACCTTCCAGTCGCAACCTTCTCCAACCGCTCCACTCCCCCAAAATACAATCGTGCACACAGCTCAGGACATCATAACAACAATATGTTAACCACCTGGACCTAAAATGTTGGTTCAAATAGTGAGTGAGGTTTTCCAACAGTAGTGCGCAGGATTTATCTCATTCATTCATTCACAGGATTATATTTCATATAAATATATTATTTACTCTCAGTTCAGGCTATGGTAACGAGTTTGGGTGTTTTTAAATAATAATACAACTCCATGTTAGTCCACACTCCCAACAAAAAAAACATTTTGTCACCCCGATAAATACAAGATGATAATCTATACATTTACTGAAAGAGGTTCCGTTACATGTAACTCATATTTCCACACTAATGCTGAGTCATGCTCACCGTTGACTGTTTTGACACCTGTGCCACGTTGATGCCAGATCAGTACAAGTCCATGCTGTTCTCAGTTAGTGTTGAACCTTTTTAATTCATTTCTGATTGTCCAAATGGTTTGTGTTGCAGGTGAAAGTGAGTCTTTTATCAGCATGTTGAATCGCTTCTCTGTCTCCTAGATCGAGCTGGCCATTTTGAAGTTCCCCTACGACTCGTGGGGAACCCCGTTCCAGCAGCTCAAACAGGTGGTGGACGAGCCGTCTCCACAGCTGCCCGCCGACCGTTTCTCCCCAGAGTTTGTAGACTTCATCTCCCAGTGGTGAGTCTCTCACACACACACACACACACACACACACACACACACACACACACCTCAATGCAATGCTCCTCGTTCACCTTGCTATTAAAAAAAACATACATACAATTTAAAAAGTGTCACTGAGGCCCAGCAGGGGTCAGTGTTTGCTCTGTGTTTACTGAACACGGTGGCGTTGGTACAGTACTGGAGCTGATGTCTATTTTTAGATGTGTTTTGTATGAAGTTATCATATAATTTTGGGATTTCCTGCTTTTCTCACTTTTGCATTTTGTCTCTTTTGTTCTTACAGCTTAAGAAAGAAGCCGAATGAGAGACCTGGTTATACAGAATTAATGGTTAGTAGTTTTACAATACTTTTCCTCTTCCCCCAAAACAACACAAATATTATCACGCGTTGTGCTACTTTGCCACAAAGATCAGCTCTGGTTCTTGCTTTTGTCCACTAGAGGCCAGACTCACCCAGTTAACCCATTGACACTCTGCCTTGTGTATTTACATCATCATTAGAGCATTCATTTGTTTAAGGACATATTCTGAAGTGTTTTGTCCTTGTTTTCCTGCAGCAACATCCGTTTCTCACCGTGCATGACTCCAAAGACACAGACGTGGCCACTTTTGTGAAGGTAATACTGGATGACTGATGGGGAGGCCCCCTGCGGGCCCCCCCGCCCATCAGGTTAGGCGGGACCTCTCAGCAAACAAACCAATGGCCTACCTTTTTTTTTTTTTTCTTTTTTTTTTTTAAACTCACTGGAATGACGGACTCTCAAGCACCCACACACACACAATAGGGGGGGGGGTAACCCCAAAGACTTACAGTAGCATTGGAGTGGGAGAGCGGCGGTAATATGAACTCGTACGGTCAAAAACCAACTGGAGAGGTTTAATTGGCTCCTCCAAGCTTCCTGTGTGTGCGATTATTCAACATGACAAATATGAACTGAACCAGATTTGTTGTTTTTCGTCTTCTTTTTTTCGCCCCGCAGCGCCTCTCCCTCTCTTTCTTTCTTTCTTTTTTTTTTTTTTTTTTTTTTTTTTTTTTTTTTTTTTTTTTTTTTTCAGAATGGACAGAGCCAGCCATCGTTTCTATGTGACGCATATTGTATGAATACTTTGAATATCATCTACAAAACCAACAGTTAATGTGTACCTTGTGTATTGAAATCTATATTTGCATATGTGTTTGTATGTTTTCTCATTATACAGAGTTTTTGATACTGTATATCGTCGACATGTGTGAATTTTACCGGACTGGGGCCTTATTTGTCAGATCACATCGGGGGGGGGGGGGACAGTTCCACCTGGTTCTGCTCTGAGGTGGCCGGGCCCAGGAGGCTCCAGAGCGAAGACAAATAACTTAAGAAATGTCAAAGGTCACATTCTGTACGTGATAAGAAGTCATAATGCAGGAATGTAAAGCGTCTCATATCACCTGATCCGATTGTGGTCCCAGCTGAGGGCCTTCATGCAGCGACCCCTCCGTACTCCTCGTCGTCTTCTCTCTCGGGTATTAACGCGTCGGCCTCAGTGCTGCCATTGTTACTACCTGGAGGTATTCAGAGGTTGCCTAATCAAGCTCACAGCTTTATCTCTTCCTGTGTGCCATTTTAGTCGTTCTCATGAATTACTGCATTAGTTGTGTTTTTCTCTTCTTTTCTTTTGGACTCGTTCAGTCCTGCATTTTGATTTGACTTTAGCAGCATTTATACTCATCCCTTTGCCTGCAGTTCTCAATTCTGGAGTCGGCATAGTCTTTTCATATGAGGCGCTTGTTTTTGGTTTTTTTTTGTTTTGTTTTTTTCTAGATTCCTTATTATGCATTACACAGACAGTATGTTAAGGAAATAATTTATATGTTGAAGATGTAAATACCATCTCCTTTTTTTTTCTTTTCTATGTAACATGGCACTGTCATAACTTGGCAGGGCACATGGGTGGTAGAGTGGTTGGTAGTTTAATGCAGCGTGACACACACACACACACACACACACACGTGTGTACTCACAGGGCCAGCTGACTACCGTACACCTATTTTGGACTGATGTGCTGTCAAGCTCCACCACTCAGGTTTCTGTGCTCTCCTTCACGCGGAGACGGCCCCATTTTGTTTTTTCCTCCAGCTCGCACTCTCCTCGAGTGCCGGACCGAGAGCCTTTTCTCAGTGCATGGTGGGCAGCCATTATCTCCTCTTGTCTGAGCATACTATGCAGAGCCCCTTCGCCTCGGACACGCGGCAAGAGGCCCTTGCCGTGTGGCAGTTTCGCCACGCCAAGTGTTCAGAGACTCTGATGGCGATGATGACTGCCGTGCCTCTGTTCATGGCTAGCACTCATCGCCCCTCTGGTTTACACTGTAGTGCAACCTTTATCGAAAGTCAGTGAGTTAGGAGTATCTTTGATTGTGAATAATAAGGGAAAGCTAGCAACACCACAGAGAAGCTGCTATTTCTATTTTATTTCTTTTGTCAGCCTTCTTTGGATGGCCATTCCCTTTGGTGTGTAAACGTGAGTTTTTACACTGATCACAGTGAGAATGAGAACACTTGCTCTACCTCTTACTCCTTCACTCTATTTGACACCTTTTCATTGGGTGGGACCGACAAACTTGAACTGTGGAAAGACAAAAAAAAATAAAGGCTTTATTGTTCAGTATGTCTGTTTTAAAGCTTTCCTTTCATGACTGATGCCAGTTTAGAAGTTGTTGTTCATGTGTCTGATGCAGAGATTACAACAATGTCCACGTTTAAAGGGTAAGGCAATATTCATATGTTTGTTATTGCCATGAAAAGACCAAAACAATGAAATGTATTATATGAAAAATGTCTACTGTTCACCTCGAAAATGTTGCCACAGTGATAACTATCCAGAATTGTAAAAGCCTTGAAACTCATGAAGCTGCTTCTTTAACTGGGCGTCTTGGATTGTATCTCACTGGGAGCAACATGCCCCCAACTTAATCAGCAGCTGAAAATAGTCCAAGTACACAGTGGACTCCTGTTTGAGGTAATGATGTTGCTGTTTTAGGTGTACCTTTACTTTTTTTTTCAGACCCATAACGGGTTCAGAATCTGGTTGGGCAAAGCTTTATACAGGTATAGCCTGTGTTGGGTACCACAGAACGTATTTTAAGTCATTTGATCTTGTAATTTGGTTGCTTCAAGCTAAAAATAAAGCTGATATCTAAAATGTTTTCTCTTAAATGTGATGGGGATGTTTTGCAGCGGAAAGCCTGCCTTGTCTTTTTTTTTTTTAATGGGTCTCTTTTGTCCGTGCATCTTGCCGTGTATGGTCGACCCACTTAGTTCCTAACCGTTCCACTTTAGCCTCTCGTTCCTTTCAATCAAGACAAGCTCTGCTGCAGCTGACTGATCCAGCTGATAGAAGGAAGCCAAGTCTTTGGGTTTCTATCTGCAGCGCGCTCTAATTCTCTCACTTTTCTGCCTCGTACACATGTCAGCAAGACCATGTTTTTCATCCTCACATGTGATACTGTAAAGAAGGTACAAATCCAATTATTACAATCCGCTCTTTATATCACAGTCTGCTTGTCTCAGCAATATTACAGTTTTCCATTTGTGTAAACATCCTTATGTAAGTACACAGAAGTGAACACGCACTTCTTGTCAAAGCTGTGGATCTTCCGGATGTGTGATGAATAGAAGAATCTCATTTTGATGGCTCTCTCTGAGTGCTTTTTTCAACGGAAGTTCATAAAAGCGTACTCTGAGCGGACTATACTCTGCTCCGAGTGCGTCTGTCAAAGACGGATGACTTCATGCCAGGATGAGAAAATTCAATGCCACATGTAGACTGCAGGCAGTGGGCCTGCAGTGTTGTGAAGAAGAGTGGTTTGCCAGCCAAACTGAAAGAAACTCTTTTTTTAGCAAAGAAGGTCTTTGATAATAATGATTACATAATGGCGCTCAAAAGATCGGCGTGTGAGGGGGAAAAAAATAGGCGACATCCAGTTGAATTACTGCCCCGGCTCGATTCAATGTGGACTGTGATGCAGAAGTGAATCACAACCTCTCTGCAAATGGGCATTTTAGACCCAGCAGGGTAGCTTTGAAAGTGAATGGTTGGGTAATTATGTCTTGTTTTGTACAAATTAACAAATGGATGTTCAAAATGCAACTAAGTACATTTACTGTAATGTACTTAAATACACAGAGGTACTGTGAAGTTACTTAACTTCACTATTTCCATTTTTTGCTGCTTTATACTTCTGATCCACAAAAGAACATTTTGTACTTTTCAATGCAATACAATTATCTGACGGCTTACTCTACACATTAAGAGTCTACATGAAATGTTTGCCTACAAAATATGATTAAACTACCCAACAGTATAGAAAATAGTTAGATATATGACAAAATGACATTAACAGTGGCATTTTTGCATTATGAGTACAAGTTAAATCCCAGCAGGACAGCGGTCTGTTTCCAGCCCTAAACAGGTGCGTAAGAGACAGAGAGATGATACTGTGGTTAGTTATCACACTTTGACTTAACCGGTCATGTGATTTATGTAGCTCGTGTCGCAAATCAGGGCTCGGTTTCTTGCTCTGCTCAGCCTTTACTGTTTTCTTTTGTTTATTTTTCTCAAGCAGGTCTGATCTAACAAACAAGTACAAGTGATTAAAACGGTGCCTATTTTTTTGCGCAGTGAAGTTTGGGAACTCTATTTGCTGTCGCCCCAAGGGACCCACAGATGGACAGAGGAGAGCCAGACGAGAAGTAAGTATGTGCGCTCCATTTTGGAATTATTTCCTAAATCTAATGCCAGATCTCACGATCTCCTGACCTGCCTATGTCCTGATGGAAATCCAACGGCGGCGTCTGCACACCACCTAACAACTCATTAGAGGGCCATACAATCATCCCCGCTGATGACTGCAATGTGCCAATTATAATCATCATGCATTGTGATTTGTAAATGGGTAAGTTGCGGGGACTCGTCCCAAATCAACCCTCCATGAATCTGTGTTCCCGGCCCCTCTTTCTCTCGCTCTGTTCCTTGCCAAGGAAAACATGGCCCTCAACGTGCCCTTAGATGGCAGACCTACAAGCAGCAGATGACGTTGTATAAGTTTCTCTTCTGCAGGGCAGGACACAGGGTGGCCTGTGGTGGAAAGTTAGAATGGGGTCCCTTTTCTGAGGAGGGTAAAAGAGCCTTTATGGAACCAGATCTTCTTAGGCCCTGGGCTGACACTGCACAACCTTATGTAACCTGCTCCATTATAGAGGGGCTCCTGTTGCACCGTGATTCTGGGTCTGGGTGTGGTGGAGGGAGGGAGGGGTAGTGAGCGTTAACGCGGACTCGGTCAGACATGACCGGTTGAGCAGCCTTGAGTAGTCTCGTTACGGTCGAAATTAGAGGGTGTCTGATCTCTACACATACATGCAAACATGCACATATTGTATGAAGTACACAAGAGAAAATGATACGTCACAACCCTTTTCAGAATTCTGAAATTTTCATAGATTTTTTTTCAAATCTTTGACTAAAGCAAGACTTCTTCCACCACTAGTTTAGAAGTTAGGATAGCGCCACCATTTCTCCATTTGGTAATTATTTGATGACTGCAATATTGGGTGAGATTCTCCATCTTCTATGAAAACTGTGGCTGAAATGAGATGAATGTGTTAAAGGATGATATGGACATTTATCAGTCCCCTGAGTAACTTATATTATTACTTAAAGGGTAGAAAAAGTGTTGAACGTCAATATAGGTAGTTTTATTTTAGTTTTAACACAATGTCAGTGCTATAATGCTGACGCTAGCGTTACTTAAAGTGTAATTCTGCAATGTTGGATGTAAACTTCCTTCCTTCCATCAAAAGCCTTCAGGGCAGTGCTGTGCTCTCTGCATTCAAAGGACTGGGTGACAAAGCAGACGCTATAGTCCATGAAAAAAAATCAGTTGCAGAAAAGAAAATGTCTCAGAGGAACTTCAGGATGAGGCAATTACATAATTACATTTTGATGGCATCTTTGAGAATAAAAAGTGGCCCGGCAATATCTGCTGCTGTATTTTTTTGTCAAGCCTCTCAGACTTCTTAACCCAGTTGGCAACAAGGATTACAGTTAGGATACAGCTCTTAAATGGCATCAGATACGAGGTCACGGCGCTGCGTATCTAATATGAGGCCAAAGCTGGATTAAGCATTTAACGGAAGCAGTAAAGGGCGTCTTGAATCACGAGGAGCATCTGCTTGAGAGAGATTCCTTAACCTTGGTAGCTTGAGAGGACCGTGTGATATCCCCAAACTCTAACTGCCTTCTGTAAACAGAGTTCCAAGTAGTCTGAGCTCACTGGAAATACAGCACTCTAGTATTACAGCCTTACAATCCCCAACATAAGCTTAACTTTTTGTGCTGAAACAATTCCCCAAGTAGTTATTCCCTCTGGTGTTGAAGGTGATACCTGAACAGATTCGATAGTTGAGCCTGGATTAAAACCATGTCGTCATTTTAAAACCCGTAGCACCGGTGGCAAAGCATCCATCACAAATCACAAAGCCAAAGAAAAGCCCAGATCTCTATGCCACCCTGTGCTGTGTCATCTGTGCATTGGTCACCATATTAAGCAAATATTTGCAATAAGATCGCCTCATAAAAAGCATTTTTAATCAAATTATAAAATATGTGATATGTTCTGTGTACTCTTTCCTGACACACATGCAACTCTGTTGAATCGTCAGACTATCTACAATCATTTATTGTGCCAGTTTATGGCTTCAGTAAACTAACCAACTCCAACAATCCAGAAACAGGTGTGTACTACTGCTTAACTTTTAAAACCCTCCTGACTTTTCGTCAAGTGATGACTCCTCAATGGAAATAAACATACTTAAGCCTCTGCAGTATTCCACATTCATAGAGACCACAAATGTTGTTCACCGCGTGATTCGCAAAAGTTAGACTATTTTAAAACCCGGGAAAGCCAAAGAAGGTGAAATGTAATATCATTGCCAGAGAAGAAGTGCAGTGGGCCGATGTCAACAAGTGGAACAGCTGGCAATGAGGAAAGACGCTCTCTCCTTTCAACCCACAGCTGAAGGCAGAGCCCTCACCATCCAAATCTGTTCATGTATTGTCACAAGTCAGTTAGTTGTTTTTTTTTTGTTCTAACTGGAACTTGATTCACATGTATTTTATGCCCCATTGTTTAATTTTCAGTCAGATGTAAAAAAGGAGATAAAGATTTTTTTTTTCTGCCGTCACATCTCCCATTTGCCTGATTACATAAATGTGCTTCCGTGTTTGCATTGATGACCTCCAACATTACTGACAAGCATCTATTGATTTACCAGTTTTGTTGTGGTTGGCAGCCGGGCAAATGAGCAGAGAGAGACTGCTCACACCACTCAGACTACTACAGCAACTACTAGAATATTGTCGAACGACACAAATGAATGCACAAGTGTTTTTAGAGCCCGTGGCAGGACTCTGGCCTGCACATAGACAACTTTTTAATTCGAGCAACGCTCAGTGTCGGTCGGTCGACCTCAGACTGAACTATTGAATGGATTGCCTTGGAATAGATATGTTCTTTTTTTTAATGATGAAATTCTTTGTGATCCCCTGCCTAGGCCATCTCAGGCGAAATCATCAATTTGTCCGAAACTTTGGTTTAAGCCCAAACATACTTTGCATTGCAACAGCTAAACATGCTAAACTAAGATGTCTAACATGGTACACAATATACTTGCTAAACATAAACACACACTAGTATTGTCAGCTGTCAGAGATGTTCTTTTTGTTAAGGGCTAGCAGATGTTAACATGCTAAGATGGTGACCATGGTAAACAATTAGCTAAACATCAACATGCGAGCATTGTCAGCTATCTCAGTTGTGCTTTTTGTTTAGGGCTAGCACATGTTAGTATTCTAACATGCTAAGCGAAGATGGTGGCCATGGTAAACAATTTGCTAAACATCCACATGCTAGCATTGTCAGTTAATTGTTCTTCTTTTAGTGCTGGCAAATGTTAGCATGCTAGATTATGCTAAACTAAGATGGTCACCATGGTAAACAATATAGAATACCTAATAAACGGCAACATGCTAGTATTGTCAGTTGTCTCAGCTCTACTTTTTGTTGAGGGCTAGTTAATATGCTAATATGCTAAAACTAAATTGATGACCACGGCAAACGTCATACCAAAAACTAAAACAAAGGCACATTAGCATTGTCATCGTGAGAGGTTAGCATGCGGCCCAAAGCACCACTGTGCCTTAGAAGCTCCACAGAGCTGCAAACATGTGTAGGCTACTATAGCTTTGTACTATATTTATCTAATTTAGTATAACTTATTATGACTCCCCGATTGTAACAAGGAGTAGAGTAGGCTATGTGAGACTGTCTTTTAACATTCCAGTAAATGAAACCCCTCCTGACCTGTTCAGTATTCAGTAGCCTCTGCAACTCAGACGCTTTGTGCTATAACATAGGACATAACATTTCTGGAAATTGGTTTTAGTCACAGATGTGCTCTTATTCCCTACAGTTATCTAACGTCATATTCAATTGAAAGGATCCATCTCCACGACAGATTACAGTCAATGTAAACAGTATTTCCTCAGCCTCTGCACACACCTGTTACTGTTGACACTAGAGTGAGATCATCAGCTGAGTGTTTTTCTTTGTTGCCATCACATTGCTCCTGGTTTCTCATGGCGCGGAGTGAAGCTGGCAGCAGAGAACAGGAGAAGCAAACGGTGACCCCCCTAACCTGGACTGTTTTCCTGAAGTAGAGCCGGCATGTTCAGAGCCCAGCTGGTCCAATGGAAACATGCTAGTCCCCAGTGAGAGCGAGCGTAGAAAGATTCTTCTCATCAAGGCTGCAAGTCTGTGCCTGTTAATGCAAAACAACCAGGACTAAAAAAGCTCGAGACCGCTGGGGCTTGATTTTATATATAAACCTCTTCTAGCCCTCTAAATGTGATGAAGCCTGATCTGATCATGAAGCTATCACTTTGCTCCTCTGGGAATTGTGTATTTTTATACAGCCACTCTTGCATCTTTTGCAATACTTTTGCATCATACTGTAGCAAGAGATGCTGAAAAGGTGCAGTCGGGTCAGATGGTCAGCTGTTCAATGTAAGAAAGTTTCTGTTTTAAAGCTTTTGGAGACTTTTAAATTGACCGGGTGAGATGCAGACATCGGCACTAGAGAGAGGAACCACACGTAAATAAAAGGATGCCTACGTGTGTCGAAGGCGGACTAGCGCTTCACAGTGACGGAGGCAGGTGTACAAGCATAGGATTATGTTCCATGCTGGAAAAGTGAAAGGTCTTTCTTTCCAGTAATGATTCACTTGCAGGAACAAAGCCAGCTATAGCCTGTCCTGTTCCAGAAGTCTTAGAAGATCCACTGGGGAGTGATTAATGTCAATATCTCTCAACATGACCCATTCTCTCTTTTCTGTTTTATTCGCGATGGAAAGTAACTGTCCCTTATGAATGGGATGATGTATTGTTCCTGAAATGGACTTGGCAAAGCGCTTGACGTTTGTCCAGATTATTTCCAAGTCTGCCAATATCTAAATGACACAAATAATCATTCACCTTCCGGGAAAGGGATGATGCTGTCTGCTGTGTCTCCTTTTCAAAGTAATCTTTCAAGTTGGCGAAAAAAGAGGAGAGCATCACATGCACATGTGCACAGAGCCACAGCATTGGCGAGAACATGAGTTAAACAAAAATTCTCCGCTGACACTTCCACGCGTTGATATGAGCAGCTTGATTTTTAATCGGCAGGTCCTCGTGCTGCTCGTCTGGAGTTGTAAGTGAGGACGAAAGTCAAGAGATCAGAACACGACATTGATTAACTGCAGCACACAGGTGTAACACTGAGCCCTCTCTCGCGCGGGCAAGGACATCCTAAAGTGGCGAGCCGCTCTTCTCCCGTTACCTGTTCCTCTCAGTGTACATGGAAAACTTCCCTTGTTTTCAGTGCTCTAATGGAGTAGATATGGCTTCCATTACACGTGTGGTTCTTGTACGTTGCATTAATTAAACCACACTGGAGAACCGGTCCTTCCTTTGGCGTCATGCCAGGAGAGTGTGTGTTTGCTGTTCTGGAAGTGCACAAACATGTGTCAGGGTTGTTAGTCATACTTGTTTTGAAATGGTTGCTTTGGCAGTAATTTAGCTTTTTTCTTTTTTTATTGCAGAGCGATCAGATAAACTGATAAGGCTGATATTATGATTATGTGACATGGACTTGTGTGTTTTGATCACTGCCCATGGAGAAAAATTTTCCTTCATGTTGAACTTTGCCCACTCTTTATCTCTCTACCGTTGCCCCGAGGCATTTCTAAACAGAGGTCAACATGATGTCATCTCCTGCACAGCTTCTGTTGTACTATTTTCTTTATGACAGCGGTGCTTAAACTAAGCATAAGCCACCTCTGTAATCCCAGGACAGGAGAGAAAATTGTGTTGTGACGTAAGGAATAATCTTCTTGCTAGGAGAAATTGCATTCTGAGCAGACTGAAGAAATTGCTTGTTATTTTTAGAATGTAGTAGCTGTTTGCTTATTAACACTTATGTTATTTAACAGAAAAATGCAATCAAGTGTGTTGATGTGTAACATGAGAAATAGTTGACAAAATTGCTTTTATTTCATTTTGAAATTTAAATTGCCCGTCCTTGTCAGCTTCCTGTTAAGGGTGTTTTGAAAGTCTCATATACAGCACATGATGTGGTGTTCGCTGCACCACACTGGGAACATCATGGACCCCCATCCCTGTACATTTTGGGGTCTCAGGTAGCTCGACACCATGGGAAACTCAGCATCAGCATCCAGCAGGGTTCAAGCTGAGGAGATAATCTCACGTAGAAAGGGAAAAGATGACATTGACCATCTGCTTCGTCTGGAGGGGATTTGATTGGCTTTCCGCAGCAGAGTGGAGCAGTGGGGATGATTAGGCCTCTCTGGTGTCCCGTTCCACTGGGTACCCGGCTCAATGTCACCACTGATTGGATCCTCTAATCTTGTTCTGTGTGAATTAAATCAGAAGTGGGAAGGAGAGCGATCACATTCACTTTGCCTTGTGCCCCGATTCTGTCTGTCTGTCTGTCTGTCTGTCTGTCTGTCTGTGTGTCTGTGTGTGTGTGTGTGTGTGTGTGTGTGTGTGTGTGTGTGTGTGTGTTGCTGTAACTCCTACTTCCTCTCACCCATGATTAACAGTTACAGTATGAGACAGCTATCCTGGCTCTGGACAGAGATCTGTATCATTGACACCGTTTCTACCTGACGTTAGCTGACCTTCAGCGTGATTTAAATGCTAATGCAACTCCCAATCCATATTAGACCCCCATAGGGAAATGTGATGACACATTGAAGATCAAATAATAAAACAATCTAAGTAATGAACATTTTGATAATGAAAAATTTAGCAAATGAATGCATCAAGGAAGCATGGGTGCATAAATTGACCATGCTTACTTGCTCAAGTTGACAATATTGGTCTTTGGCGGGTATAATGTTTACCATGTTTCAGTTTAGCATGTTAGCATGACAATATTTGCAAATAGGTGCTAAACGTAAACTGTTGAGACTAATGCGAATATCACTTTGCAGATTTTGAAATAATGACTGTAGAATTAAAGGTGAGGATTCATCCTCTGTGGATCATGGATGTCTGTACAACATTTCATGGCAATCCATCCAACAATTGTTGAGATTATTTAACTCTGACACCATATATCAGATTTATAGTGTGCATTAAGTAAATAGAATAAAAGTTGTCACAGTTACATTCAAAGGGAGTAACAGACATACGTATATTAAGAAGCATGAAGGCTGTGCATTTCCCACTAGTTTGCCAATATGAGCCCTAAATGTCATCATACATGTCACAAGTGTCACCAACCTCATCTATCTTTGGACACTGAACAAACAACAAGAGTTTGATTCCAAGTCTCTCTCTAACTCTCCTCCAGAGAGTTCCACGCTGGAGATGACGTCGCCGGTTGCCCAGATATCGTTATGGTAATCCTGGCTGTGGGTCTGTCTTTGGCTCTTTTAGGTGTGGAAGCTGCTTCGTCCCGAGGGGGCTGATGTGCCACACATACAGTGGAAAGATGTCGGCTCCATTCACAAAAACAGGTAATGACAGTGAATGAGCAGTGACATGGAGCCAGCAGCAGAGCAGGTTACAGAAACACGCATTTGGTCAAACTGAATCCCCAGGGGAAGGACAATAATATGTGGGGAGGAAATGATCATGCATTTTCCTGTAGATCTTGCCTGAATATATAAACTTGATTGATGATAATCTTATTATCTAATATAATTTGATTAGGTTACAGACAATACATGACTATTTGGCAGACATCAACAGACAATAAAAAGCAGTGTGCTGTTGTGGACTTACAGTTGGTGGTCCCCAGTGTATTAGCATAGTGGCTGGCTGGCAAGACCAGTTTGATGGTAACCTTTATCAGTGAAGGGCTGGACACAGTTCAGAGGTATCCATCTCTCCTCAGCTGTCCTCATCAACAAGCCCCTCTCAAGTATCCCGTCCTTTAAATTCCCATGTTTTGGAAATACTTTTTGTTATACTCTTATTTCATCGTTGCTCTCCAGACTTCACTCATTGAGTTTTGCTAATTTGTGTGGAGACCTGGTAAAGACCCTGACAGGACAACTGCAGACGGAACAAGAATTAAATAGCTAAGGCATTGAGTTAACTGCTGTGGCTCACTCACTGATACGCCTCCATTGCAAGAAATTGCAGCCCCACACAGAGCCAAGTCCTCTCATTACAAGGAGCCTGTGGTCAGGAGCCAACAATGAGCATATAGGTATCGCTTTTGTTTCCTGGCTCTGGATGTATTTGTCAAGGTTGGAGGAGCCGGAGCCAGAGCCAGAAGGGTAAAGGTCAGCGGCATGAATAGACGAGCAGTCACTGAGATACAGCGTTGAGATTGCAAGGCTGTAAATGTATTTAGGCCCCAATGAGAACATAAAGAAACACAATCTCAGACACAAATGCAGAAACATTTGCATGAATCATGAACAGTCAAGTTCAGGATTAAATCAACAATACAAAGACGGACAAACACACAATTTTGTCATTTTGCCAAATGCCTTTTTGTTGGTGCTTGTGTGACCAGACACACACACCGTGAATGAATGTACATATTATCTTTCAGCAGGCGCAGGAAATAGAAAAAGCCTGAATCTCGTCCAACATATTGTACCTGCTGGATTCTCCTATTCCTCCCACGGGTCTATTCCTCCCCCGGGTGTCATGAGACAGGCTGTCGATGATAGAGCCAAAATGAGTGTCAGCAGGTGTGTGTGTGAGAGAGACTGTTTGTTTGTTTGCATGTGGAAGGTTATTATAGTTCAAAAATCTGAAACTATGATTAAATGTAGGGAGAAAAGGAAAACTAAAAGTTTCTGTAGACGCTAAAATTCAATCACTTTTGAGGATAACTTTTAGCAAAGTTTAGTAGTCAAATTTAAGTGTTGAAAGAATAGAGACAAACAACTACAACATTTAAACTAGTAAACAGTGTGATGATCACTGCTGTCACCAGCCAGGAATCAGGCGAGTGTGTCAGCTGTTGTTTGGTGAGACACACTCATCTATGAAACAACAAAAAGGCTTTGAGTGTATTCATATACCTCGCACACCCAATTAAGGCTTTATCACTTAATTGTATATGTTGGATGTATTTATTGCACGGAAATATGTAGATTTACAACAAAAGAGTTTTGTGAGCCTCTATTAAAGTAACATTATGCAAGAATTGGTATTTTTGCTGTTTTGCGCCCTCACAGTTTCAGAGTGCAATTAACTTATTTGCCGCTTTCATAAATATGAACAGCTGAATGTGCGTTTGTTGTGATTATATTACTCATGATCAAAATCTAACTTTGCTAACCCCGCCAAACATCAAGCAAGTGAAACAAAACAAGACATAGCAAGCCAGCTACTACTTACTAGTCCGACAACAACAAGGCCCCATTTTATTTCGCTGTCGCAAACAACTTCCAGCCAGTCTGGGATTTACTCTTATCCGGCAGCGTCTTGCTCAATCCGTCTCTCCCTTTCTCTTCTTAGCTTCCTTCAGCAACGTCCTCTTTGGTCTCTTTCTTCACCTCGACCATGATGTCCATAGAGGCTCCTAAACCTGGTTACATTGCCTGCATGTCCGGCTCCGGTTCTGGCACAAAACCTGTGCCACTCCCTGCCAGCATTGAAGCTGTTATTTCAAGGTAAAATAGTTGAAAAATTATATTTGCAAAAATGATCAAACACTCACAAATTCATGAGAAATACACCCGAACACATTAACTGCTTCACCTTTGTGTGTTTGGAGCATGTTGGCTGACATGTCAACATGATCACCCTCAACATCAGGTGAGTATCAGTGCTTTGCCCCCCCGTGCCACAAATCCTCATCTGCCATCATTGACTGACTGACATGCATGACACAGCAGGTCTCCACTGCACCGTCAGATCCTCCAGAGGCCTTACACAACTGCCACGTCATCAGAATTATATAATTACCTAATTGAATCCCATTGCACTCTAGGATGATGTGTTGTGGTGATTTTTTTTTCATGTCATGTCAGTGGAGGGGCAGATGACAATGCTGAAAACCAATATTGATTAACTTAGAACTGCATCGTTAGTTATATCTGTGGGCTTCCCAGTCTAAGTGAGCTGACTGTATCAGATCACAGGCTTCACCAGGCTGTTATTTACAACCTCGCCACGAAGAGAACATGTTGCGTGAGTTATATGCTTGTCATAACCAAGGTCAAGCACATCCCTCAGACTTGCGTTGCCTTTCAAAAAAAGTTTGCCATCCGCAAGTTCTGACCCACATCCAGATTTGAGGCAATAACTAATTTTGACTGAATGGTTACAATTTTGTGAACGTCACTGCTACAACTACATCTTTCCTTTACCGTCAAGTTTTCGTGCAAGTAACAAGAAATGGAGAGGCTGAGTGTAGCAGAGTTGTCACATTTGGCAGATGGCTGGAAACAAAGTCTGTGATGATGGGATAAACCTGCGAATGCTTCAGTTTAGTCATGTACTGAAGTTCAGTCCAGCTGTCTTGGACTTACTTCTACTTGATATCTCTTGGCGATACAGATGACATAACAATTCCTCAAACAGAAATTTGACTCTCTTTTATCTGAAACATATTGTTTTCTGACCTCGCCGGCTCACTCAAGACATGAATTTAGGCCAAACACATTCAGTTTCAGCTATTTATAATGTTGCAGGTTGTGGATGTGCCCCACATAAGATTATGTCGGATCGTTTTTCTGGTGTAATTCCCTCTCTAAATATGTTCAGGAAAGACTTTGTCCAGACTACACACACTTCCTCCTGAGCAATAAATATGCCTGTGATTTTAACACTCTCTAAAGTAGTGTGTATATACTGTCTCTATAGTGACAGTCACTGAGATACACCAGGGGTGTTTCTGAGCTTTTACAAGTGGTAACATGAGGACAGATGCCACATTTCCACGAGTCATATGTTGTATGTTTTATCCGTTCATGCTGAGGTCTGGATCATGGAATATGTCTGCTTCATATGTGATTATCTTTTGCACAAAATAAAATCATGTGTTTTCTGTGCTGACAAACTGTTTATTTTTGTATTCATCCATCTGATCCGAAGGTCGGACCGGCCTGTTTTTAATAAGCTAGTTCAGGGGACTTCGCCAGAGAGACGTCATCAGCATCATTGACGGGAGCTCTCTGGCCAATGCTGGCTGTCAATTCCTTTCAAACAGTTCACCCGGCACGAACTGGGCAGCCGCAAACGCCTTTAGCTGAACGTCATTTCAGAGGTTCCAAGCATTTAGGTGTACAATGCTGAAGTCCAGAGGGTATTTTTGAAAGGAAGCTGGAACTAAAAGATACACATTTGTCATGTAGCAAAAGTCACTGTGGAAAAACTTCATCAGCTTTTACATTTAAGGCAATGAGATACTAATTAATATAAATTTATTCTCTAAACAGAAAAGGGAGAGTCCTCATTTTCACTCCAAGCTGGAGCTTTGTGGCGGTCTCATTGGCTAATGTGGAAAATGCCCCGAGGCAGCACCCACTTCCTATGTAGAACCAAATCAAATCGGCTCACAGCCTCACTGCGGACGTGTCTGATCAATAGATCCCTCGACTACGTCTCATGCTGGCAGAATGCAGCTGTGGATGGAAACTGACTAAATTTGCTGACAGATGTGTCATACTGCAGACCCACGTTCACCTCTGATAGAACCATATTGATCACATTTACTGTATTTTGTGCATATTTATGCTGGATTAGAGGCACGGGTGTTCACACAATGCTGGCGGCATCCTGGTGTGTTATGCAGTAATTTGTCATTCCTTTAAAGAAACAATGACAAAGTGAGCATTATTACATCATATATATTTGGATTGATATATCCGAATTTCTACGGTATACTACTGCTAATTCTAGACATTGTCACCTTTTCTCAAGATCACTCAGTAGCTCAGAATACACTTATTTTCCTCAGTTTACTGAAAGAGATCAGGAGAAGACAACGAGGCGTTCTTTCCATCGCTGTCACTGAAAATGACTTCCAGCGGAACTGACTGATATAGCATGGGGTCTCCTGGAGTGAGTCAGTTTGGTGAATTATAGTAAATGATGGTGTGAGCTCTGACAGCTAGCATCCTGGAATTTGGCCCGCAGCTCCAAATTAGAGTCAGCGAAAACAGCAGAGCGGGCTTCCAGATGTCACACATTTTGGGTCATTGGCTGAAACGGATTTGTTTGTTTACAATTAATGCATCAACTTCAAGATTTTTTTATTTATTTTTTTCCATTTTTATTGAAAAAAGGACCTAAACTGTTTTCAACAACTGCAATATCAATACACAGTATTTGCATAATAATTTACAAAAAGATGTTTTAAAAAAAAAAACTGTACAGTCTCTGGTTTGTGCAGGAAGGCAGGAAGACTCTTGTAGAAAAATAAAGACCCAAGACAGGAGAAGTGTCAGTGTGAGAACAGATGAAATGTTTTAATTCTAATTTCCTCAGCAGAGAAGCAGTGCAGTGTTCTGCTTCCACAGATCTAAGCGTGAGTGTGTGTCACAATAACAGTTAAGAAACATTAAAGGTCTTTTTTGTGTAAGACTGAAGTCAAGTGGTCTACATTGTGACTGAAATATTAATCAGCAGACTACCATGTGTCCGAATTCTGCATGTCCGCCACGCCAAGAACACTCAACTTATTCAATGTTTCAACAGCTAGCCGTTGTTAGATGAGGATAAAGTCTGGTTTCAAATCAACATCAACTAACAGATGAGTGCCGGTTGTTGTCTCTTATATATATGTACACATTTGGCTTTAAGTTAATAAAACAGTCTCTGCTGTTGTGTGGAGAACATTTTCTGGAGAGGAAAAAAAAAGGACATTAAAGCTTTGGAAAACACATCGACAGAATCATGCTCGTCTACATCTAGAAATAACAATATAGGCTGCATCTGCAATCCTCAAAATGGATACTTTAAAAGACAAATAATACATTTTGGCTCCTCAGATTTCCCTTCTAATCATAGAATATGTAACTTAGCAGCACTTATCAACATTCATAACCTTGGCTCAGGGTTGAGTTTACTGTCACGTTCTACCACTGACCGGTATTGCACATAAGAAAACGAAGACCTGCAAGAAGTGGCAGTATACTGCACAGTGAATCACCTCTTTAATACCTCTTCTTCCTGTGACATCTATTGCAGTGTGTGCTCAGAGTGCCTACACCAGGACTGAGACTTTTTTTTGTTAAGGCACACGTTGCAAGAGATGCTATACTTGGACAAGATGACGGGCCGAGGAGCATAGTGTGCTTTAGCTCGTAATCCGTGCGAGGCATCCCTTTCCTGCGTCACGCCATGAGAGCAACACCAAGACCACCACGCTGAACAGGACCGTAAATATACTTTGCTAAGAGGCCAGCTCATTAGCTAACAGTAACCTTTGTGCAGGTGGTTTGGTGCTTTAAATGTTTTAGCCTTTAAAACAAGATTCCTGGATTTAAAATGACTAGAAATTTGTAAATTTGGGTTGACATTTGAAGGTAAATTTCAAAGTTTTACGTTAAAATCCTTTTATTTTTAAATCTATATTTAATTATTTTAGCCAGACATAAACTTATGTGACGTTTAGGCCACACACTAAAAAAGACGCATTATAACCAAGAGGCCTCTTACCCATATTATCCATCTAGATCTACTGCATGCAACCAGTTCATTCTTCACCCCTTTCACCATAACATATAACGTGTGTGGATTCCCATGGTGTCTTGTGTGTAAGCTTCTCCAAAGAGAACCCCATACTCAAATCACAGCCTTTTACAAACTGTCGTGCATTATAAAGAACAGCCATCGGGACCAAATTCATTATCTTTAACATGCCCTGTGGTAGTTTTTAACTCTTCTTTATAACTGCAGTCATATTTCTGATTCTGCTGTCAAAGGCCTTGATTCCAAAGGCAAAGAGTCCAGATTGCATTCAGGGTCTGAAACCACATCTGTGTTTGTGTGCTCGAGTGCGCAGACCTCAACACCCCTCATCTCCCTGTTTTCCTCCACATCAAACTCCTCCTCCATCTCAACTTTTTCGAGAGCCACCTCGTTCTCGTAGCAAAAGGAGTTCCTCGAGCTGGAGGCGTTGGACTTCCTCTCGGCTAGTTCCCTGGCACTACAGTTGGGTGTGCTGGGAACCTCATACGTGTTTTCAAAGCGAGAGTAGTCCACTTTGTAGTAGTTCTTTTCTTCAAAGAGCACTGGCTCGAAGCGGTAGCCCCAGAGGATCTCGCTGGCCACGTAGGAGCTCCGACACTGAGTGGTCATGGCTGTCGCCTCCACCATGCCCTCTAGAATCACTACGATCTCAAACTCTGTCATCTCCAACTCCTGTTTGCTCATCTCATAGAAAGGGCTGTCCTCGTCAATCTCATGCACAATGGTGATTGGAGACACCAGGAAGATTCTGTCAATTCCACTATCGAAGCCTACGTCAATGTCTACCTGATCCAGAGGAATAAACTCTCCCTCGGCGGTGGTGCGGGACTTGAGTAGCTGGGCCCGGACGTGGGCCTCCACGAGGTGACTCTTCCTGAGGTTCCCCACGCGCCACATCAGGCAAAGTTTACCGTCCCTCATGGCCACTGTAGCGTAATGGCTGAACACCAGGGTCTCATTTCTCTTTTTGGGCTTGGCCATCTTGGCCATGACAGCACCGATGATGAAAGCGTCAATGATGCAGCCCACAATGCTTTGGAAGACGACCACAAAGACAGCAATGGGGCACTCCTCCGTCACATAGCGATAACCATAGCCAATAGTGGTTTGGGTCTCCACTGAGAACAAGAAGGCAGCGGTGAAGCTGTCCACATTGGAAACACACATCTGAGTCTCATTCTCTAAGTCCCCGTAACAGAGCGCCACTACCCAGAAGACAAAGCCAAAAAACAACCATGACAGCAGGAAAGAAAGGCAGAATATGAGCAGCATCCAGCGCCAGCGGACGTCCACGCAGGTGGTGAAGATATCGGCCAGGTACCGCTGGCCTTTCTCGCTCATATTGACAAACTGCACATTGCAGTGGCCATCCTTCCTGACAAAGCGGCTCTGATGTTTGCGCTCTGTGTGCACCTTGTTGACTTTGCCGTTCCCGTAACCGTTCGGGACGGCAATAGTGGCCAGCTTCATGCCGTCTTCCTCAGAGGACACAATGCTGTAACGGTGGCTTCGCACACTCCCCATTACTTCCGCCTGGGAGGGCTGGGCCGGTTCTGCTTTGGAAAACAGTCTAAGTTTTTGGTAGAAGCGTTGGAGAAACAGTTTTGAAGAATCTCGGGGACAAACTCAAGCAGAAACTATTGGCAACAGGACTAGATCCTGCAAAGGACAGGAACGGTGGAGAGTGGGCCCGTGCTTCTGCAGGCGTGCTGTGCACCTTTGGTGAGGGCAGGTCACTCCTATCTGACGGCTGCTTTGGACCTCATCAGTGAAATGGGCTGTAGCAATTACAGATAGAGAGAAAAACAGTTTTAAAGTAATTAGCAGGAACCAGAGCAAAGATCAATGTATTTGTGTGCGTGGTTACCTGCAGCCTAAATAATGCAGCGTACACTCAAAGTTAGCAGCGCTATTCTTGCATACACAGACAATATACAAACAGGGTACGCAGTGCAGTCACAAGGCACAGGGAATGCATTGTACGTGTATTATTAGTAGATTAAAAATATTAATCAAGCGCTTAGATTGCTGACAAAGTGGGAAAGAATGTTTACCCTGCTTAATATAAGTATTAATTAGGCAGGTCAGTCCATGGGGAGCTGAGTCAAATTACGGATCAAGTTCATGTTAATCCAGGCAGTCACTGGAACAAAGATACAAGTAGCAGCTGTGTGCAGATGTGTCTCTATCTCTGCACAGACGTGTGAAAGCAATGTTACAACATGTTGCATGCATTTAAAAACATACAGCATGCACACTAACTATTACATTAATTATATTTAATGTCAGTTATCAAGTGCACAGTTTCAATAACATGTGCATGGGCATAGCAGAAACAAATCCACAACTACAGTTTTCACCACCACATCACGGAACACGATTTAATGAACCTTGCCGCATTTCAGAGAGGATGGGTATCTTTCTCTGAAACCCACAGTAACCTTGCGTCATATGTAATAGAGCAACAAGGGCAGCTAAATTAGAAAAGCTATTGACTTGGTGTTTGTGGCATGAGAGGTCCATTAAAATGCAACACCACAGGCTACAAAAGGCCATAGTCAGCCAGACATGCTCTGCTAGTGCCAAAATAACTCCCTACCTCCACTTTTGAAACATCTAAGGGACAATTGTGTCAAAGTGGAAAATATCCATAAAGTCTAAAAGGGACATTTTTATTTTTATTTAGTTTTGGTCGACACAGCACAGATGTCAGAAAAGGAAACTTTCTGTTAAAATAAGTGTGCATTAAACTCTTCTGAAAGTGACTGAAAGTCATTTGCGATAAGATATGCAGGATGAGGTCCTAAATCCCCTGCATCATCTTTGTTTTGCTCAACTAATGATGTCACTGCTGAGGCGAGAAGAAATAGCAATCTGTCACGCACACAATTGGGAATATGGGGCTCCATTCATTTATAGCTCAAATGATGCCAAATATGTTCAGTGGATTGAGTGATTTTAATTGCTACTTAACATACTGTTAATTGCTTTTAACAAATGACTTACATTTTCAGTCAACTTTTTGTTAAGTATTATTTATTCAATTGTGGCACCAAAACAAGACAAACATCAGACTGCACAAAAGCCTAGATTGCACATTAGACTACATCACTGGAGAGAAGTACAGAGCAACACGTCCAACAGAGGGAGGGCATTTGAGTGATTTTTCTAAAGCAGCCTGCAGTAAATGGTGCATACATTTTTGACACAGGTGACCCCCCAGTGCGAATTAAATCTGTGTTCATGCGCTATGACACTGAGGTCATTAAAGCTCCCTCTCTCTTACTTTCATTACAACTGAGATCTTTGTCACTGAGCTTATATCTGCTCCCTATATCACATATTACTGCAGGTTGGTACATGGTGCCAGACCAAGGCTTCCAGAGGCTGCACAACCTGCGATTGTTTGTTTTGCATGTGTTCTCAATTAGAGCCAACAGCTGAGGCAGATGGAAACTGGTTACATAAAGCTGCTCTCTGTTTTTATAACACCAATCAATAACTATGGCGAATCATTCAGCAGACAGAATGTTTTCTTATAAGCTTCTGCAACACCAATCATTTTGAAATAAAAGTATATTTAGATGTTATGATTATAATATATTTAAGAAAAAATAAAATGATTACGAAAAATAATAATTTTTACTCTACAGGATCATTATTATAAAATTCAGTTCATGCAGATATCACGAGCTACAGAGTTTAGTTTACATTACAGATCATCCAGTCTACATCCTGCAATCTACAATGGCAGAAAAAGGCATTGTCTAATAATAAAAATAAGTAGCCTATAATAAAAATAATAATCATCATTTCACGGCATTTCACCAATTGTTAATCACAGTACATGCTTTCGCATTTATACAGGAACACTGATCAGTAATTGCAGTGTAGCTCTTCTTATTGCACATCACACTCCTAATACATTTTTGCCGCTTATTACACCTACCTGTTGGTTCTTACGGCGCAAGTCTGTCGTTTTCTTGTTGTAATAAGTCCCATATGCGCCAGATATGCCCACTGCTGCACTTTAATTTTCGCTTCTCTTTTATTATATTCACTTAGCTTCCCGTCTGTCGCTGCAATTTCTGCCATAACCCTCTCCAGCAATACTGAAGAAGATGTTTGTCGTTGCAAAGACAGACTTTAAAAGCACGTGTGCTTATCCCCGCCCCTGTGGCTGCGACGGCCAATAGAAAGCTGCAGCGCCTGTTCGAGGGTCTGAGCCCAGATGGAAGATACGTCATCCGTCAGAGTGGAGGACGAGGAGAGTGAAACCCCCGTATCTCACAGGGACGATGAAAACATGACGTTGTAACAGGAAATATGAATCAATGTGAGTGCAACGGATCTCCAGATAATCTACAAAACTGCATGTGATATATGAAATTAGTCAACCTATTATATATCGTGTTTGTCCTTTTCTGTTAAATAGTAAAGCAGATGTACAGAGTGGTGCAGAGTACGCTTAATGTGAGTGGGAAATCTGTGACTTTCCAAAATAGCCACTTCTGGTTTGATTTTGCACCCAATGATCATAAGGTGGCAGTGTAGAACTGCAAAGAGGATAAACACACAAGCGCTGGCATCAAATTATGTGATTGAGGAATTATATAATTATTAGCCTATTATAATTGAATGTAGTACCCTGATAATTCTGTTTTCATATTTATTTATTTGATATACTTCCCATTTACAAATATACAGTATATTTTATATTATCGCTGGTTTGTAATACCTTTTGCATTTCGGAGAAGTGTACCTTTTGGTTCAAATTTGAAATGTTTGTTTTGAGTAGCACTTGAACCTCTCAGGTCCCCTTTCTTCTGTGTGCATTAAGGGTCCAGGTGTCAATTTGTTATTGGCCAATCAGAGATGGGTATATTAGCCGACTGTGTTCTGTGAGGGGGTGGGACTAACGAGAGCGACAAACAGAGTTGTAAATTCCGTACAATCTCTTAATTTACTGTTGTTCATCAAAGTTAAGAGCCGGGAGCTTTAAATCATTGTGCATAAGATTAAAATGTGAAACTGAGCCGTGTGTTTCTAGTGTGTGTCAGATGATGTCACACCCGATGCTGCAGCAGAGGTGCAGAGGGCGCGCGACTGCATGGCCAGGAACCTGCGCTTTGCACATACATAGAGCCTCGGGCCGGTTCCACCGCCGGACAGTTTACTGAGTTTTAAGGAACAGTGAGTAGGCTACAGACAATTTGTGAGTAGTTTGTGAGTACCAAACTGATATATAAAAACCTGAGTATTATTTTGTTTTACTTTCTTTCGGTCACCAGGACATTTTAGAGGTGTGAATCACCGGGTTTCAGTATGAATAATATTTGTTATTGCATTCAAGCATTGTAATTTCATGTTGACTGCGTATTGCGATACATGTTGTAAAATAACGCTTATAGTGTCATGGCATAAATGCAGTATAAATGAGTTTTATACTTGCAATAACAGTAAAGCTCAACAACAAGCGAACTTGGCCCCTCTTGCACCCTAGCCAGAGTTATATGGCCAAATCTGACACGTCCTAAGTTTATAATTTAGTAAACCTCGCCAATTCACCTCCCATTCAAAGGGATCATCAGATGTTACATTTAAGAGGTATTCAAAGTTAATCATGTAACAAACCTGGAATTAAGTGGGTGAGCTACACAAGGACAACTTTATTTGTCTAACATTTGTAGCAATGAATTGTATTCATCTAAAGAATTAAAACAGGTTATGAACAATGTATTGTAAGTCACATATAAATATATTTACAAGAGTACATCTTATCAAAGTGTCCATCACAAGTGCACCTTACTACTCTACAAATGGGTTTGCTGCATCACTTCCTCAGTGATGTCAGGGTTCACCGTGCGAGTGCGTCCGATCCTCTTGCTTGATGCAAGGAGAGGACCACGGGACTGACTGCCCTCTACCGGACATCCTCTCCTGTGAAACTCCTCTGCACTGATCAGGGGCACCGGCACCCTCGTGGTCACGTTGAACAGAGCATAGTCCACCTTGTAGTGCCTCTTGCCCTGTTTCAACATTTCCCGAAAGCGCTGGCCCCAGCGGATGTCTGCTGGTGTGTATGAGGTTCGAGTCTGGTGGAGCATACCTGTAGAGTCGCCGGTGTAGGTGAAAGACACCACCAGCTCAAAGTCATCCCCCAGCAGGTCGTCGGGGCCCAGGCTGTAGAGGGGACTGCCAGGCTCCACCTTGTGGATGATGGTGGCCGGTGTGGCGAGGACGATGTCTCTGTTCTGGATGTGCAGGTCCTGGTATGACATCGCAATAGACCCCAGTGGCTGTTTCACATAGCGGACTAGCATGGCCCTGGCGACACCCTCCAGGATGTGATTTCCCCTGAAGTCCCCAAGTCGCCATGACAGACAAAGATTGCCGTCTCGCAGGTTGACCACTGCACATCTGCTGAAGCCAACCGTCTGAGCTCTTTTACGTGCACATGCCATTTTAGCAACAACAATACCAATGATGATGGTGTCAAGGAGGCAGCTAAACACATCTTGAACTGTCACCACAATAATGGCTACAATACAGTTCTCGGTCATCCCCCTGAAGCCATAGCCAATAGTCGCCTGGGTCTCCATTGAGAACATAAAGGCTCCGGTGAAGCCACGCACGTTGTCCACGCAGGGTGCGTTATCGACATCGCTAACGTCCCCGTGCACATATGCAATGAGCCAAAAACAGAGACCGAAAAAGAGCCAAGAGAGAATGTAGGAGAGGAAAAAGACGAGGAACATCACCCTCCAGCGGATCTCCACTAGAGTAGTGAAGATGTCCATCAGGTACGGGCTCCATTCTCCAGGGGCCTTCTGGAAAACCACAGGGAACCTGCCATCTTTCTGCATGTAGCGCAGCCACTTGCCCTTATTTTTACAGCCCATTGTGTGGATTGTAGTGTCGTAGGTATCGATGACGACCTGCTCACCCCTCTCCATGCTGGGGCTGCCTTTCAGTTTCCTGTACAAAGACGAGCGTGCAATAGAAGGTATGTTAGGCATGTAAGGATGACAGTTGTCTTGGCATGGACAGGAGTGACAGTATTTTACTCATTACAAGTGACTGAAATGTAAAAGGCTCTCAGGCTTGTTTGTTGAGCTGAATCCTTCATGTTTGAGCAAGCAGCCTAGGTCACTCCGTGCCTCGGGCTATCAGCAGCAGATGACTTGTGCAGTGCCCAGCTCTGGGAATGAAAAATGTTTCTCACTGGTTGATTATTTACCACAAGGTCCATTACAGTCTGGACACTGTACAAATCTGTTGTGCTAAAAGCTTTTCATATAAAACTAATGTCTGCATTATGACCACATGTAATCATGCAGAGGATTAAAAATGCTACTGGAAGTATTTGAGCTAATGCATAAATTACAATTGTCACTCCTAGTACGAATCGTGAACACAGTTATAGAATTCATAAAGACAAATTGAAATTAATTTCATAATTCAACACACCATAAACTGAGCATTATAATATACAATGTCAATAGAACATGTTGCGAATATTTTCCATGATAACAATGATGGAAAAGTCCGAAGGCTGTCCGTCATATTGTCAGACTGGAACACTTGGTTTTGGGAAATGGCTTTTGAGGGAGGCCATGAAGTGTTTATATATTCGGACGTTTATCCACAAGTCCTGAGAAAGTATGTGTCGGTAAATTATGCAAAACCTCGGCCTCTATTTTGGTCCTCATGAGGGTAAATTATTATCCTCCAACCACCTCTAACAGCTTTCACCTCCAAATGTTTCCTCAAATGTCAAACTTTAACCACCTTCTTTTCAGTATCAACACCAAAGTCAGGACACTGTTAACACTTTGTTTTACTGTACTTCAGTAATCTGACAGCAGATTGAGTTGTCACTGATGAAAGGCTCACTATCAAGGTTATGTTTGAGCGCACAATGCTGAGTTGACTCACTCACTGATCAATGTGGTTATTTTTAAGCCATGTCCTTCCGAGCAAGAAGTCTATCAGACTTTTATCTAGAGTTTTATTGCTTAATTGAGTCGGCTGAGAACATGTAGCTGATGTTTATCTCGGTTTTAAATGGTTTATCACGTCTAAAACTTGCAACAGTGCTAAGTCATTAAAACACGGTGTTCCTGTCTGTCAGATCAATGTCAGTTTTACTGTAGTTTAAAATAGCTTCCTGTCAACAAAAATACTCGGACTGAAAAATTCAAAGATTGTAAAAATAGTCACCTTCATGCAGGAGCAAAACTGCAAATAAAAGTTTAAAAAACTTGGTAAAACAAAAAAAAGCAGACACAATTCAAATACACATTTATCAGTACACTTTCTATGACAACCATGTCTACTTAAACTTATAATGCCTTATAATATGGTTATAGCGCTGTATACTTGTTGGTATTAGCACTCAAAAATGTTATTATAGAAAGTCATAGAAAATCTGACCTATATATCTCTTGCATTGACTGTTAATGCCTCAATAGGAGGGAAATAGAGGAAAATGCATCGAAAAACAGCAAGTTACCAAGTCAACATGCACTCTCATAAGTGGTTGAAGTCTTCATAAGTCTCACAGGTTTCACACAGTTAATTTCCACACAGCAACCACTGAGTCCACGGAGGAGGACGAGAACAGCTTACAGGACAGTGAGCAGGGAAACTTACCAAGAGTAGCTAATGTTGTTATGGTTCAGTGGATAGTGGTTCCAATATTATTCTGTTTCTGTATACAGTGTAAGACACTATGTGAGTACATTGTGAGCTACTGAATCTGACTCTGCAGGCTGTGTTGGACTAATAAGCTTGAGTCTGAATTACATTTTATGATTCCTGCAGATTTACTGGATGTTTTCTTTCATATTTATGTTATACCTCTCACTGTATGTATTATTTTGTGTTGTATTTTCTTAGGCTATATGAGGGAAAATGCTCATACAAATTCCAATAACTACAGTTGATGTTGATGTTTCCACATAGTTAACATGAATTCACAAACATATGAAGCTGAGATATTTAAAAAGTAAAATAGTCACTTGTTCCCATGCTATAGTGTATTTAATGATGTATCATTGTGTCGTGACAATACTTAATATTTGCTGTTATATTTGTTTGTCAATGAGTTAATGTTTAATTATTGCAACTTGTTTTTAATTATTTTCCTTCCGACTGGCTTGACCCTGTTAATATTATTCTGTTCTGTTCATTATTCTGTGTTTATTCAGTTGAGTATTATTCTGTGGAGTTTTGTACCTACTCCAATACATTTGTAATTATTTTCTTAACTTAAAAGCTTCTTTTCAATTAGTCTAGTAAAATCTTTTTACCACAATGTTTACCTCCATGAGAGTTTGTAAAAACACAAAGTCAATTTGATTTTCTCCTCTACATAGACACTTGAAATCTTTATTTATGTCACAATTGTCATTTAGTACTTAAAGTACATAAATGTTAAGAAAAAAAACATAGTATGTTTAAATATTCAACTTACTTTCAAAGTAGAAATTGGAGTTTCTTCAGGTGTCTCATAAGCCCATCAGTTCTGCCGAGCATTAAACGATGTGTTGCCACAGTGGAAGTAACCTCAGAGTGTCGGGGGCCGGCCTGGTCCTCAAGCAAAGTCCCATTTTGTTCTGATATCACAGCAATCCCTTCCCTCTGAACCCTATTTGACAATCTGGAAGAATTTATGACCTATGGAATACTTTTAAAAGGTCGCTAACGAACCACCAAATGCCCTCTGTTTGCTTCTGGATGAGGAAATAGAAATTGCGTAATTTAAATGGTCTGCCAGAAAACGACAAAGGCAGAGAAATATTGATAGCATATAGATCATTTTGCAGCTATGTATATTTGAGTCATTTCTCTTTGGATTTCCATGACTCATTAGACAGAAAGTTAACCTTTGCTCCATAAGGTGGAGACGCTGTCTTTGTCTCAGTTGTCCTCAATTTGGTTGTGATAAGACAAGAGCTATCACAATTGAGCCGCAAGGACACACTTACCTTTTAAACCACTTTTATTGCGGTCATAAGAGCATCCAAAGCTGTCACAAAGAGGTCAACACCATCAAAACAACCTTATTGTGTTTTTATAAATAGAACATGACACCCCCCCCCCCCCCCCCCCCCCCTGACACTGTGAATCCTGCCTCATTCATCACGTATTGGTTGTTTAAGATGATGTGTGAAGACAGATAAGAGACATTCCTCTGAGAGATAACCTGGAAAGAATAGTTCATCAGTCTGTCATTTACAGGCAGCAACTATAAAACGACTGAGTGAAAACAGACAGAAGGAAAACAGTTTTACTTCCATTACTGCAGTACATAAACTGTAAAGGTACAGGACAGAAAAGTAATTTATTAATGCACCATGTGGTGCACAACATCCAACATTTTAAAGATATCCAGTGTGTGTGTGTGTGTGGGTGTGTGTGTGTGTGTGTGTGTGTGTGTGTAGTCTGGAAATTGTTTTTGGTTTATTTATGCCTGCTTCGGATTTGAAATTCGAAATTCTCATATTTCTTTTTAGTACCTTTTTAAACTGCTCTTACCCCACATGCATGATATTTTTTTCCAACACAAACGTATTCGCTATAAATCTGACTTTTAACAAAGTATGAAGCTGCCATCAACACAAAATACACAAAAAATAACACTGCCTGCCGATACAATTAAAAAAAATTGATAATCACTCAAGATATTACTATAACAGGTCAAGGTTGTAAAAAGGAATGAAAAAAAGAACTACACGCACAAATACAGCTGAAAAATAAACTACTACTAATGAAATTAGAACTTATTAGAGAATAACACTTAAGCAAATGTCACTCATCTATTTTATAGATATGTTAAATCTATATAATTGCAGATGACAACCCCATCATGTAAGACTTATACAAAATAAATATGATGCAATCTAACATGAATGGAAATTCTAATTACTTTTATACAATGTAATGAGCTTATGGGCCTTATTGTCAAATCAAACAAATAATTAAAAAACAGACAAAAACCTGAATACTTCATCCAGCTGTCAAAACAAATGTATGGATAATGGCTGTCCTGCATCCATGACTGGGAGACATTCATGTTAACTCGGGTCTCCATTGTTGGCGGCCTCCGGTGACTCCAGCCACAGTCCCATTATAATACAGAATATCCTGACGAGCTATAATGCCAGTTATCAGTGTCTGCTGGCAGGTAAACAGACAGTGAGATTATTGCACTTGTGTTCTGACTGTTTACACAGGATCACTGAGCGATACGCTGGACAGGCATGGTGTTCTCCCTATTGTCTTGTGCATGTGCCTAATTGTAAACATGTGGTTAAACGTCACAGTCGGGCCTATTTAAGTGCAATGTTAGGCTGAAACCTGAAGGGATGGAACACAGCTGGAAGTCAATCTGCAGTTATCAACCACACGCAAAGTCTAACAGCCAGAAATGTTGAGATTTCTCACCCACAGCCTGTGGAAGGCAGTCGTCTTACTGACTCTGCTAACAGTAGGTAAGTGTATAGATATTTCACAAAACAATGTTTAGAGAGGCAGTAGAATGGCAGAAGTATTTAACAAATCTTTTATCTCTAATTTCAGGTGGTGGACTTGCCAGCTGCACAAATCGCCGATGTCTGGCTGAAATATTGATTCAGAAAGAATATCTATCTCAGCCACAAAATGAAAACTGCACCCACAAGATTTACGTGCCGCTCATTGAGTACCAGACTCTGTCAGTTGTAAGTATTGTTTCATAAATTTTCTACTGCGAATTCCTATTTGTTTCTCCTTTTATTCACTAAAATTACAACTATTGTTATTATTCCTAAGTCTTATTAATGTCAACATGTTGAAGATGTTTTGAGAATTTATTTTGATCGGGTAATAAATACATGCAGGAAGACAAAATGGTCATCTGAGCAAAATTGTCAGACAATGACCGATTCATTCCCACCAGCAATCCAATGGAGTTGACGCTCTGCATAACCACATTTGTTATCTTTTTATTAACAGGACATAAAGACTCTCCAGATCACAAGTCGTCTGCTAGCCATAATTGTAAGCTCCTAGATGCTAACAAATGGACAAAAAGAAACAGAGAGTATGTTTCAGTCACAATCATTTTGATTTGAAACCACAGGTGTGGACAGATCCTGAGTTGGGATGGAACACGTCAGTTTACAAATTTCATCAACTGACCCTGCCAGTGGATAAAATCTGGACCCCAGAACTCCATGTCACAAATGGGTAAGTTACATAACATAATCCAACTATCATCGCAAATTCAACTCATGGACTTCTTGATATTCATCCCACACATCTGTTGTTTCTCACCTGTGTAGAATAAAAACAACTATGTCTCACAACTCCCGTGATCTGCTGGTACACAGTAATGGCACAGTGGAGCACACTGTGATCATAAATGCAGAGGTGAACTGTGAAGTCAACCTGTTCAACTATCCCTTCGCTAGTGATGAATGTCCTGTTGCGATCCAAAGCTGGTCCAACCAAGGTGAGCTCAGCAATTCACTAATACAAATACACAGTATTTTATCAAAGTCTTAGAGCACATTGGCTGTTAAGTCATAATGTGTTAACTGGCTTAATTTCATAATTCTACACATCTGTGTTAATTCTTAAGAAGATATTGATTCATTTCCTTTTGGTTTTTTTAATGCTTTTTAGATGATTTTCCAATTATTAGGGCATTGCCATAATAAAGTGTTGTGCAGTGTCAAATGAGGCTACATTAGTTGCTGCTAGCTTAACACACCAGTATCTCTGAACAAACTGTTGGAGGGCATGTTGCATTGTGGGTAAAGTAGGCGCAATGTTTGGATGTAAAAGATGATTTAGATTTTATTTTTTTTATTTTTTTAAACTGCCCGTAATGAGTCAGTCAATGCTCTGTCAGTGGAGTGCTCTTTTAAAGAAGCCTTTTCTTTCAGGATGTGGTACAGATCTGGTATTCGGTAGAATAATTAATGTTGATGGGTCCCATGGAGATTGGAGAACTGACAATGTGACCCTCAAGAAATTAAGAAGGGACCGCGATTACCTCATGGTGAGTTTGTGAGCATGTATAATAGTCATTTATACTTTAAATAATGATTCACCAAATTCTTGCAATAGTGGTATTAATCTAACGGTATTTAACTTTACAAAAACAAAACAGCAATTGTTTGATTGCGACATAGTAATCAATAAATCTCAAATGAATCTGCAAGTATTTTGACATCAATAATCATCAAACTTTCCCTGATTCCAGCTTCTCAGATGTGAGGATTTGTTGCGTTTCTTCGTCAGCTGTGATAGTAGATGTAATATACTTGAGTTTCAGACTGCTGGCAGGACAAATTAAGTAATTTGAACATCTATGAGAACTTATAATGGACATTTTTCACTATTTTCTGCCATTTTGTGAAAATAAACTACAAATTGATCAATCGAGAAAAAAATATGCACGAGACACTGGCAGAAAATAAAGTATTCACCATTTTCCCGAATCACATACTTGTATTTAAGCCAGGAGTTCTACAAACAATAAAATGCAGTTTCTATATTGTACCATGAAACTCTGTCTGCCACACTCCTCAGGTTGAATTGAGCATTAAATCTACCAACCCCTTCATAACACTACTGCTGCCCAGTATGCTGATCATCATAGCCGATATGGTCAGCTTCGCTCTGCCGCTGGGAGGCGGTGAACGCAACTGTTTTAAGGTCACACTGGTGCTCAGCTTCACCATGTTCCTCGTCATCCTCAACGATCGGCTCCCTGGAGACGGCCAGTGCAGCCCCGTCATCCGTCAGTCAGCATGTCACAAACACTCGCAAACCAAATACATGAACGGCATCGCAGTTTGAGTCTCTAACTGTCTCGTCTGTGCCGCAGGAATCCACTTCTCTGTGTGTCTGATCCTCTTGGTGGTGAGCATGTTGCTGTCCATGCTGCTGACAAAGATGGCCACAGATGGCGGCCACCTTTTCAGCTGCTGCTGGGGAGGGTCATTCTCGGAAAACACAGGAAACAAGGACCTGAAGGAGGATGAGGGTGAGGAAGTTGTTGATTTTGAGAAGGGTATTTTGATGCTCACATCTTGATTTTAAACAAAAAAAAACAATGTGTATGACCTGTTCTGATTCATTCTGCTTCATTCCCTACAGAAGCCAAAGCTGACATTAGTGCCATTCAGCTGAATGGCCTAGAAGACTACAGTCAAATGCTCAGAAAGGTGGTCAACTTCCTGGACGCTCTGGATGCCAAGACACTGGAAAGTAACAGATATCTGATGTTTGCCAACAAAGTGGACCAGACAATCTTCCTGCTCTACTTCAGTTTTGGCGGTGTATACTTTATTGCCATGACTTGTGTGATGGCAAGCTATAAATGTTCAGTTGACCATTTTGATTTCTGGTACTAATCACAATCACAAACTGAGCTGTTCAGATTTCAAAATGCTAATCTCTGCACACATTTATTACACGTATTTAACCTCGCATTCTTTATATTGTGTCAAATACCGTGGTTCTCATTTGTACTCGTATAGTTAATCTGTAGATGTCTGATAAAGATGTGTGTGGGCATATTTCTGAAAGTCAAAACAAATAAATGAATTAATCCTTCGCTCCTGATATTATTTTGAGTGACATGAGTTATGGAAGTGTTAGTGGTGCAACGGTTCAACTAGCTCGCGGTTCGTCGTGTATTGTGCTTTTTGTGTTACGATCTCAGTTTGATTTGTTTTGCGCATAAAGGGAGGAAAAACATCCCTTTCCAATGTGTTTGAATTACAAAATACATAAATCAATCGATTGACTAATGGTAATAAATGAGATTTCTATATTATATGAAGCATAAAACAGATTTCATACATATCTATTCTTTTACATATATATATATTTTATTTAAAACTGGAACATCTGGACACATGACAAAGCCATGTTCCTTCAGCCCTCAACATGAGATTTTATTCGTGAAGATTTTCTGATATTGAATAACACCCTCTGCTTATATTATAGTATGTCTATAAAAATACAAAAAAATATATTAAATGTAAGGAAAAGACGGATGAAGCTGCGTGGCCTCTGGTAAACACTGATGCGCTGTCGTTGCCACCTCATGGTGTAATCATTCACTGCAGACAGGTGACCTGCTGCACTTCATTACTTTAGATAAAAACAGTTGAGCTTAATAATTCACAATTCTGTTTATGTCCAACATTAAACAAAGGCTGTTGAAGGACAGCTAATGAGAGGCGAATATATATTCTATTGGTTTTAATAACATAATGTTGACACTTCCAGCCAGAAATGACAGTCATGAGTTTATTCTTGTATTTATTATGTTTTTGTAAAACAACAATTTCAGAGATGTCCAGGGTAAATCGTCAGTTTTTGTGTAAACTCACAACCAAGTGGCACTTGTAGCTAAACATTATACACTTCACCAACTTCTCCCTGCCATATCCCAATATCATTTATCACAATATTTTATAAAGTTTGATTAAAACAACATAAAGCAGCAGTAAGATCCCCGCCCCTATAGTTTAAATAGTAGCACAATAAGGTAACACATCTATCTCTATATATTTAATTGTCCCCCAAAGCTCTTTTCCCAACAGTATACATTCAGAGATGCTGAGACGTCAAAAGTTACAAAAGTGTAATGTAAAAAATAATGCTTTCATTTTCTAAAGACAAAACTGCCCTTGATCGAAATCTAATCAAGACTCCGGAATCTAAACATTACCTCATTAACTGCTATTTTAAAACAAATTAAAGCCTGTTAGGGACTTTGCCAGTTTTGTGGTGAACTCAGTTTACCAGTCAGGGTTTACATTTCACAATAACCTTACATCAGTTACAAGTATCAGTCTACCTGTGCTCTGAACTGACAAAACTACTGTATGCAATTTATTCTCAACAGCAACTATTGTTTTTTTTTTTATTTGCATTAATAGAAAGTCTGGAAATTATTCCTGAATTAATCAGTCAGTCAATGATTTCAGAGGAAAAAAACCCCGACACAAAATCAGTTGTATCAAAAACACTTTCACACTCAGAAAAGACCAACAGGTACAATAATGTGTCCATCACACTGCAGACGGTTCGTCCTCTTCAACTTCAAGGTTCCTCTGTCTTTTTCATTGCCTTTTGTGAAACAAATATAAATGCAACAGTTAATGCATCATGGCATTCAGACAAAAAAGCTAAGTGTTATTTCTCTTCACATACCTGTTTAAAAATCTGGGCACCAAGATAGTTCTGTGCCATGTTTCTCAGGTTGGTCTGTCCACCGAACTTGCATCTGATGTAGCCGTACAAGTTTGCCCATTGTAATACCAAGCCCATGAGCACTACAGCCTGGGGGACAAGACACGGACCAACAATTAGCAACTATTTAAGACGGAAATTGAATAGACGTTCACTTTGAAAAGCACCGAACTGACCAGCCATTTCATCTTGAAAGAGAAGATGGTGCTGAACACAAACATTATCCAGAAGATGGGGCACACGATGAGTCCGAGCCAGAAGATCCGGGACTCGGCACTGGACGTCGTGTTCAGACTGTGCGTCTGTTTACAAAAAAAATCCAAGATTAAAAAAAACAACTGGTTTATTCTTTGGAAATTCATGTCCAATGTCCGTACGGTGACATTTCTAAGAGAGGACAATGCAGCCGTTCTATGTTACACCATCTTCAATTGTCTAATAAGGTCATGCAGCTCCATTACACTGTGAAACAAACAGGATGCACATACGGGAGCACAGTCACCTCTGAGTTACAATGAACATCCGTGTATTTACCGAAACCTCTAGTACTTTCCAGCTGCTTGCTGCCAAAGTCACACTGAATAATATGTATTAAAAAAAGAAATGTGTTGAGACGGTTTAGCTTACAAAAGATGTTGTTTTTCCAAATGTGTGTCTTTACTCCTCCAAACCTTTGTTAAGAAAGCTGTATTTTTCTCTTGGGCCGCAAAGAGCTCCGTGCAAATGCCCGCTGGGTCTTTAAGGAATGTATCTATGTACCTTCTGCTTACCTTCTTTGACTCAAACACCCAGTGGCTCTTTCCATTGGTATCCACTTGATTCCACCAGCGAAGGCCCACCAACAATCTGCCAGATACATTCTGAGGGGGAAAGCGCATTTACTTTGATTTGTCATTAACAACATAAACCTCCAAATATTCACTAAATAACCCAAGATGTAATCCAACACGGAACATGGAGATTCAATGACAAAAAAACAAAAAAAATAGCCGATAAAAGTAAAAACTTGATCTGCAACTATTGGAACGGCTTCTTTAATGAGAGGATTAGATGCTAAAATAATGTGGGAACTTTCTCACTTCTTTGGGGCATTTTTAAACAAACGATTGATTAATTGTGACAATAACTTTCAGATGTATTGGTACTGATCGCAATGTGAAGTTAGCTTCTGATTCGCAGCGTTTGGATTTGACAGTTAAGTGGAAAGTTATATTAAACTGAACCAACAGATTCTCCTTCTGTCGGGAACACACTTTCAAATGTGTGAAAGCTTTATTATATTTGTGAAAAGGCAAAAAGGGGAGATTCCACTGTTTTGACAAGGTCCAGATCCAAAACCACTATAATTAATCAAGTCAAATCTGGACTAGATTATCCCAAATAGTCTTTAAAAAACAGCTTCAGATTTCTGAAAGCTTTATTCTTTCTTTTTGTTATATGCAGACCAAGTTGAACTAGGTCCAGATTAAAATATAGCATAAAGTATAGTGGGTTTTGATCTGGACCTGGTCCAATATGGTCTAGAACTGCAGAATCGGAAGCTGCGAACCTGAAGCTAACTTCAGCGTCGTAAAATAAACTAGTTGCAGCTCCTCGCGTGACACAAACAAGGTGTCGTGTATAAAACCGACGCATGATTTTGGATTATTTATTTTCCACATCCAGTAATCCACCCGACCCGCTCACCTTCACGGTCCAGAAGTCACATGACAGCAGGAGGATGATGGTGACCATACAGGCAATGAAACGACTGCTGAAGATGTCGCACAGTAAGTAGACCAAGATGGCACTTGTTCGGAAGAAGAGATGGAAGAAGGAGACCAGCGGGTGTCTGAAACACAGATTTGATGATAAAGCGTTTGTTGAGAACAGGACAGTCACTTAGGACCGAAGTACCCTCACACATCTCACCTAATGTTGGACTTTCTGGCTCTTATGTCACCGTCCTCTTCCCCAAAGAGAGGAGCGTCTTGCGAGTCCTGTTAACGTAAAATAAATACATTATCAGGTTAACGCTAATGCTCATCTTCCAGATATCCGTTTCCATGGATTTGTTTGTAATTTAAATCACAGCAGTCGAGTTACACTACATTCAAAAGCCAATACTGTTTATGAGTTATCACAAAAGTCAAATTTAGGACCGATCACCTGTCTCAGCATGTTGAAACTTGCGGATGTATTTCCTGGTGACGTGGTTGTAAACAAAACCTTATGCTAAGGACCCAAAGGAAGGGTGGCTTTAAATGTGCCTGACTCAAAGGTAAGACGAACACATCAGCCCAAATGAATAGCTATTTCTGCTTCTTGTATACATTCTATGAATTTATGTCGCATATTGTTCCAGTGTAGATAGATGCTTTTATTTCAAGCTCGTAAGATCTTCCAAAAGCTATGGGAGAGCTTTTATTTCATGTGTTTAATTAATGAAGTGACCATAGGTTTTATTAGATTTATTGTTTTTGGTATTTTGCACAAAATCACACCCAAGTGGCACTTATTTCAACCAGTTCAAACTTACAAAACTTAAATTGCATAGATTATTTTTGATTCAAACAACATAACGTAGTAGGATGTCCACAATCTATGTTTAATTAAATAGTGGCCAATCAACAATAAGGTAAAACATCTATTACCCCCAAAAAACCCTTTTCAGATACAGTATACAGTAGATTCAGTCCCAAAAAGATGATAATTAGGACTGCAAACAACACATTTTTTCATTATCCATTAAGCTACCAATTATTTTCTCGATTAAATCAATTAATCATTTGCTCTACAAAATGTCAGAAAATTATAAAATTGGGTTGATCACTACAGCTGTATACTGCAAATAATGTGTTACTAATAATGATAATAATTGATGTCACAAAAGATTAACATCGCAATTATTGTTTGACTTCTGACAATGATATTTTGAATACATTTACATTGTTGCATATTCAAGCTTTAACATCATGAGAAACATTGTTTGACAAACGTGCACTTCACAAATGTAGAGAGAAATAACAAAGACACATCAAAACAAACTACAATTTATACAAAACAGCTTTATATTGTCAAAACAGTGGGCTGCCGTGAGCTCCAGCATGCGTTATGAGGTCAGAAAAACCTCAAACAGACTGGCGACTGAATGCATGCGGTAAAAAATGCCAAAGGGAAGTCCAATATTTACAATCGCAGCCCACATGTTGAATTTATAGAATTCCGTTTCAGTGTCGTGGTCAAATTGGGGACGAGCACCGAATGCCGGCATGATCCACAGCTGTTAAAGACAGAAAGGAGAACAGGCTTAGCATGCGGTGCATTTTCAAGCAGTAACTTTGAGAGTGTAAGGGAGAGCGTTACTCACTATGACGTTGCCCAGCAGCAGAAAGGCACAGACCTCCTTCAAAATCCGTCTCTTCCACAACAGTTTGGGCTTGTGCCCGGCCATGTGTGCGTGCGGGCTGTGTGCTGCGAGTACCGGACTGGGCTTTGTGTCCATGTCTGATCCTTCAAAGGTGCTCAGGTCTTTGCTCGGCTGCAGCACATATGGATTTGCAACCACAGTGATCTGGTGCACCTCGTGGAAGGGCTCCCGATGTAGCCCTTCCACAATGAAAAAGTTCTGCAGGCCGAGTTGGATCACCATCAGGATCGCCCAGGCCAGGTTGAGCCTGTTCAGGTAGCCTTTGGCTCCAGTTGCAGCCATCGCTACGATGGTGAAGTAGCTGATGATGAACTGCCCCAGCGAGGCTCCGACCAGCAGCCCCACATCCAGGCTCCGCGTGGGGCTTTTCTCTGATACGTGCTCCCTGTGGTCCACCTTGTAGATGGCACAGCCGATCACAGTGGAGACGGACATCAGGGTCACTATCACTATATTCATGATAAAGTGCATCATCACTGCTTTATCCTTCCGGTCGTCATCAATATCTCCGTTAACCATTTCCATCTCATACACGATGAAGGTTGCCAGGCCCGACGCCACCAAGAGAACTCCTGCCACAGGACCGATAAATATATCCTTCATACGGAATTTGATGTGGTGATCGTGTTCTTCTGTTACTCTGCCCACGTTTTTCCACATGATGTATGCCATGGCTGAGGCAAAGAGACTGTACTCAATATTGAAGGGGTACAAGTAGTAGTAGGCCTCCTTGAAGATGCTACATGAAGTGTGGCTGCACTTGCACGTTTCGTCTCCGTAACCCGCTGTAAGACATGACGGGGCACAGGTAGACAGAAGTATTAAGTTGTGGTACTTTACTCGTCACTATATCTGCTTTGATTGATGCATCTGCTTTAATTACCTTTGCTGATGAACAGGCTTCGTCCTGAGTTTTTGGTGTCGTTGCTCGGATATTCGGGATATGTTGTTTGGTGTAGGGACTCCTCGGTGACCGCAGTCATCCACACAACTAGATTTGTGGAGAGGGTGAGCATCAGCCCGCAGCTAAATAAGAAGACAAGAGGGAATCAAAAGAAAAAATGATCAGACTAAAACAGTGTTGATTTTCTTTTCTTTTTTAATGGTCTGCTTTAGTGTCTGATTTATACAGAATTCAAGGGGCAACATTAAAAATCAGTATCCACCAAGTAATAATAGTCTTGCTTTTAATTTAATTTGGCTTGTCAAACCACAATGTCTTATTACAGTTTAGTGCTAAGACGTCAGTCAATAAGTCAATTGACAGAAAAATAACTGGAAACTATTTTTATAATCGATTAATAGTTTGAGTTTTGCTATATTAAGGTGAATACTTAGTCTTAGTCCTCTATGATAGTAATCTGAATATCTTTGGGTTTTTTAAAACATGTCAACGTGAGCTCTGGGGAATTGTGATAAACATTTTACACTATTCTTGACATTTTATCGGCCAAATGATTAATCGACCAATCAAGAAAACTATCTGCAGAATGATCAATAATAAAAATAACCGTTGTTTGCAGCACTCTTTCAGATAAATGCAATAGAAATAATACTGATTGCATAATTTCAAGGTTTGCCAATGAGGAGAAATTTCAGATTTTGACAGTAATACAAGATCAGAACTGCGGCTACAACTAAAACACAAAATGCTAAAGGAGAAGGGTTCATTTTTTAAGTAGAACACGGTGAGTGGTCCATTAATTACATACCGTGTAATGTTCCTTTGTAGCTGCACACATGCCTTCGCGTGCATCCACAAAAAGTATGTCTGCAAATTGATAGCACAATTGTATTAATCATTTTGCAATGATAAAGACTTGAGTTAACGAATTAATGTCTTTATGCATTTTTACCTGCACAATTACGAAGACAAGTTGCACCACAGGAAATGCAACCTTAACGGCAGAATCGCAGTGGAGGAAGCCCGCATAGCTGGCTATCTTGAAAATATCCATGACGATGCTGAGCAATCCAAATAGCACAAGTCCTCCTGAAGGAGCAACGAGCAAACTTAGTTTGAACATTCTCAGCAAATACAAAACACTTTAGTCTGAAGATGTGCAACAGTTACTTACCCCGGAGCCATACAGGTCCAGCATGGCCGTCCTTGTAATCAACAGCATTGTCTTTCCTGGCCGTGTAGATGAGATAGTAAACCATCCAGATGGAGGTGAGGAGGAGGAGGAGGATGAGGAAGACCTGCAGGTCAGCGCTGCCGATCTTTACATTGTTGTTGGCACTGCCGCTGACCAGGGCGCAGCCCAGGATCAAGACGTTCACACAAATGATCCCGGACAGCATCCAGCCCCAGTTTCGGCCCCTGTCCTTCAGGGCTCCAGCGGAAGGGATGTTCGGGTCGGGCTCGCACGTGCCCTCCACTTGACTCGGCACATTGATGTTGTTGGACAGGCTGGCCTCCTCCGTCTCCCTGTCTTTGGCCGACATCCTGCATGGTTCACAGGGATTGCCATGGGTCAAACAGTCGCATTGGTAGCCGGTGGCTAAACACATCCTTCCCTTCTCTAAAGCCTATTCACAAATGAGTCGTTTGCTGCACCTGGTTCCCTCTTAAACGTTACAGGTTTAACTGCTACACCCACTCACTAGCTCCCTATAAATAAAGGCAGATCCCAGCGAAACAACAGACACAAAAGAGTAGTTTCAAATCAGCAAATGGGATTTAATTTGCATGTTTATAGTGCTGTACAGAGTGAGAATCCAAAAAACATGTTTGCATGAATAAGCTATGAGGGAAGTAATCTACACTATCCCTCTCCATCTATGATAAAAGACTTTAACACCAGGACAGGTGAAATATAATAACGTGCATGCTCTTGTTAGAAAAAATATGACGCTCTTATGACAATCCGACAAAGCAGTGACCTTCTTAATGAAGGTATAGGTTTCAGGATACCTGTAAACTTACCTGATGCAGTGTGATCCTGAGAATCACACTGTCTGAGCCATCACGGTTTTTATACCTCGTCAGAAACGCCGTGGTTTACTGAGCACGTGTGCAGCCATAAATGTCAACTGTTATGAATAACACCATATTATCACCAAACACAGCGTGTTTTGCACAAAATATTCAAGTAAAGTTCAAAAGATGTTTCCACGAAAAACCTTTTCTCACGTATTCCAAAATACAAGAAACCGGTTGCTTTTCGGATAAACTGCATTTCTTTGATATTACACGATACATTTGTATTCCAGGGCTTTCGGTTGTATAAGTCCTAACAGTATGCGCAAAATAAATGCGAACGTAAGGTAAAACAAAACTGCATCAAAGCATGTTTTTTTTCCCCCCATAATATTTTTGCATTCATATATTTTAGAAGCTTTATGAGTTGTGTCGTGTTCAACTTGATGGCCTTTTTGCTGCGGCTGACCCCATGCAGCTACATCGCACTCTAAACACGATCTAAATTCTCTAAACAGGCTTTGGCGTGTAAAACTCTTTATCTTTTTAATTCGGTGCTTGAAGGGAATACTCCCAGTTCTCATTAATGCAGAATGCTCAATGAAGAAACGTGCCCCATGCGTCATGTGTCTCTGCAGAACGCCTGAGGTGTAGGACATGAAAAGCCTGGGCGCTATCGGTGCCCATTGTTATGGACGTTTCAGAGAACTCCAGCGTCGCTTCTTATTTCAGATAGATAGATAATCGATGTCCTTTTCATCGGGGTGGGTCTGGGAGTGAGGGACTTTCGCCTTGCGACACTCAATGAACTCTTTTGTCTGCAAAAATGTTGTTGAATAAAACACCACCAGGAATGGAAAGTTTAAAGTGGGAACAATGGGTTTATTCAGAAGAAAGCTGACAAAATACACACCGGAGTAACTCTTCCTCATTTCTCACAGTGAGACAGCAATACTTGTGTTCTCAAGTGTCTGTGCTAATAATACCCTGCACAAGTGTAGACAGCTTCAGTGTGTCTTGAAGTTTATTCCGGATGAATGAGTTTGAAAGGTTTCAGAAATGTTTTCAGATTGAATAGAAACGTAAAATGTATATTGTTTTTGAACCAGCCATTAACGTGTACATTGACTGAAGAGGTGCATTAAACTACATCATGGAGAAATGACAAGTTGCATCAACACCTCTCTAAAACTGAATATGAAGACCTTTATGAAGGGAGGTTTATTTGCAGGTCTGTTGCATTAGATTGCATTAGTTTCAGCTGGATGTACCCGATGAACTGGCAAATGAGTGTATGTCAGCATTTCAGGATATTGTCTTTTTACAGTCATTATTGACAGCCTCAGATACACCAGAGGAGAGATCAATGGGGACATCATTAAATCAAAAATGACTCCTCAGTTAGGGGTACAACATTTATTTCTCTTTGATATTTAAGCACTCATATTGTATATGTGTTGTAGGTTGTTGAAGGTCTTTTTTTTGGTCCACCTCGGCCACCGGGAGCACTGTTACCCGCACGCTGGAGTGCACCGTGGCGTCCCTGGATACCACCGACGCGCTCCTCCACTGATCAGCAGCGACTGGCTCTGTGGCGACTGCGGAACGAATTGGGACTTCAGCCGGTCTGCTCCCACTACATCGCCGCATGACGACGACGATGATGGTGGTGTTGATGAAACGGAATGGAGTCGAGCAGGGAGGATTAATTCTGCACCATGAATGACAGGTACCACAAGGCGGCCCGGGATGGCTACCTGGACCTGCTGAAGGAGGCGACTCGGAAGGATCTCAACGCGCAGGATGAGGATGGCATGACACCGACGCTGTGGGCTGCTTATCACGGCAACCTGGAGACTCTGCGGCTGATCGCAGCGAGGGGGTGGGTAGAAAGTATTGGTATCTGTGTGACTTAGTGCATGCGTGTGCGTACCACGGTGTCCATCTTCAGTAATTCGAAATAGGTATTGAACATTTTAGAGCACGTATTTTATCATTTTTCTTGCTTATTACAAACAATTTGCGCTGTCAGATTGGGTAGAAATAGGTAAACAATAACCCCAAATGAAAGTCATGTTTCGCAGTATACAAATTTAGCAACTAAAGTAACAATACACCAGTAACTATAGGTCACCTTTTTTACAGGGTCCAGCAATGTTTTTGAGTTTAACATACCCAGAGGAGAGGAGGAGGGGCTCTGACAAATATCAACAATATAACCTCAGGCTTAGCTCCTGGCTAAGAAGAGCCCTTTTACCTGTTTGGCAACTATTCAGTTGTATTTCGGCATGTCTGAAAAATACCCATGTTAGGCTAGAGGGGTATTTCAAGATGAAACAGGCCTATGCACCATTTCAGAGACGGGGCTTTATTTGCATCATACATTTTACACTGATATTAAACATTGTCAACTACATTTAGCTTTCACCAGATATTTTCTTAACATTGTAACTTTATGATCATCTGAAAGATCATTACCAATATGTCATAGCAGGAGATTTGTCATTTTGCAAAGCCACATAGAACTATGGGCTGTGTAATATTTAGCACCTCCATTGCATTTAACATGACACTGTTCATTAAAAAAAGCACCAATACATGGAACGAATCGTTGAGATATTAATGACGAGTACAAAACGTTATTCTAGTGCTACATTCAGTGACATTTTTTACTGTATAACAGCTAAAACATCTATGTTGTCCCATAAAGAGACTTATAATTACTCATTCCTGAATCATTAACGTTAATGGAAAAAGGAAACATTTCATTTCATCAATTTTAACTACCAATTTGATATCATCACAGGCGGAAGAAAACGATTCATCAAATTAACAGCAGATCATTTTAGGAGGCTGCGTCATGGTATAAATGCTGGCCTTACTCCAGCAAAGTGTGCAAATGTTTTTGGTAGTCATGAACATCCCATTCCTCATCTATTCTGGCTGACCTGGTTTGCTGTCAGCCAGAAAAATGGGGCCCATTATGAATCTGCTTAATTGAGTAAAGTTTGTGAGACAACATCATTCATCAGCATTTGGTTTATTGAATGCAAAATATGTGATTTGAGGACATTTATTTTATTTAAAGTTTTCTTAAAACACACAGGCAACAAAGGAAGGCTTATGTGATAATACTAAATTCCCTATTTGCCACGGTGTAATAAGTGTAAACAAGGCTTTGGCGTCATTCTGCTGCCAAGAACATATATATTCCTCTATTGATGGCAGATAAAGTCCTGATTGACATGAGGTATTACAATTAAACATAACTGTCATAATGTTTCACTAAGGCACCAAACTTGTGAGACCCTGGGATATAATGAAGATAAGTTTAATGCTGCTTGACGATTTCATGGGAAAGATGCCATGCAGTGCTCTATTTGACAAGTATATTGCACCGAGCAGTCTGCTGTAACATCAAGCTGTCATAGGAAGTGAAGAGGCAAACAGCCCATAATGTGATGAAGGTCAGGGAATGGTTAAGTGGGCAGAACTATCACCACTGCGGTCTTTAGTAGGACAGACATAAATTATGACATGTAAAGCTGTCATCTTAGATGGTCTCTACCACAAGCATATTGCATAATCTGAGGGTGATAAATATTTATTTTCAAAATAAAATTTGAACATAGCTAATGGCTGTTTATCTTTCTTAAATAGCATTTGATGTTCCTTCATGTATCTCAGCGCAGGAATAACATTGCAATTCCTTTGTTTGATTATTGCTTTATTGTCGTGTTCTGGGCTGTCCATCATGCACACTGATGACAACCATTTCCATACATTTGAACTCAAGCACCTCCTGATCCTAAAGCTGCTTTGCTTTCTGAGCATTTTGAAGCCAATCCTGTGCAGACAAAAATGAGCAAGGGGGCTGAAATCAGAGTGAGACTTCACTTCGCTAATCGCTGCCCAGGTTGGGTCCTGCAGACACGCATTCCCTGCAAAAACCTTACAACACAATCCATCAATAATACATTTGCACTTCGACAGTAGCTTCACAATCCATCGTATCAAATATTCAGCAGACTGTACGAGGCTACATTGGAAGACAGGGACAAGACAGATCAGTAAACATGTCATTTCAGGTGGTGTGAGACCATACAGATGACTCTAAACTGAAAATATAAATGGAAAAAAGTTAAAGTTTAATGTATTGTTGCAATATTTAGTTGTGATGGACACAGACAAGCTGTATACCATTAATAAATCCTGTTTTGTTTTTTTAAACGATACTATCAGTTAGACGCTTAATGGAATACTATTTGAAAGTGTGAATAATGAGCAAACGTATGCGCTCGCACACTGTAGATTTGCGTAGCAGGCTCATGATGCGAAAGGAAAATAAGAAAGCTCCATACACCTCTGCCCTCCACGTCATCCATACAGCTGTGATACTGTTATGTTTTGACTTGAGGAACTCAGCGTGACATCACGCACGGTTGTCCTTTTTGAGTCAGGCGCAACCTATTAGGCCTCCCCTGAAACTGGATACAGGTAGTGTAGCAGTGGTGCTGGCAAGCATGTGGTCATGTTACAGAAAAGGCAGCAACAGTGCAGCACACAAAGAGGTAACCCTAAGGTCGTGGACTGCCAGCCAAGAGTAAACGTTGCTTATAGTTGTAGTTATGGCCCCTGCATAACAGTACATTCCCTTTTGACAGATTGTTTTAATCAAACCTTCTATTTGCCAAATGGTCAAAAGAAAGAAAATGTCGATAAGATCTATTGTATGGTTGGTTTTACAAAAGGGCAATGTGGTGTTTGGACTATAAATTATTAAATAAGGCCCCATTAACAACCCACGGATGACAGGTCAGTGCTGAAAAAATAATCAAAAGATCAAATGCTTACTCATGAGTGAGTCATCTAAACAGAGGGCCAAGGAGGGAACCGGTATCCATAACCTTACTAACAGTCTGAACAAGAACTGGAGACATTTATTTGGTAAATCTGAAATCCCCTGAGTCAAAATATAATATCTAACATCTTTCTGTTGGCCCACAGAGGAAACCCTGACAAGTGTGACATATGGGGGAACACACCGCTCCACCTGGCAGCTGCCAATGGTCACCTCAACTGCCTTTTCTTCCTGGTGTCTTTCGGTGCCAACATTTGGTGCCTGGACAACGACTACCACACGCCATTGGACATGGCCGCCACAAAGAATCACATGGATTGCGTCCGCTACCTGGATACCATCGCCACCAAGCAGACGGGCCTCAACACGAAGCTGGTCAGCAAGATGAAGGACCGGGCGGTTCGCGATGCTGAGCGGCGGATCAAGGAGTGTGTGAAGATGCAGAAGAAACACCACAAACTCATGGAGCGGAGATTTCATAAAGAGACTTCTGAGGCTTCTGTGTCAGACGTCATGAGCTTTTCCAGTTACACCAGCAGCTCTGTTAGCCACAAGCTGCACAACTTAAATGTAGCCACAGTCAGTGTGCCATATTCTCAGGTCAGCAGGTTTTTTTCTACCTATTCTTTAAGGACAGAGTCTCTTTGTTTTACACGTTCGCATTGTTTAGTTTTTCAATTTTTTCTTTTATTTTCATTTTTTTGCATAGTTTTACTGTAAAATGTTTTACAATTCCTACTCCTAACTACAAGACAAGACTAAGCTAAATGCTAACATGTTCACAGTGACATTGCTAACAATTAAGCACTCCATGTGGAGATCAAAAGAGGCGGAATGCATTGGCTGAAATCCAATCTGGGAATCCGGCTACCGCCTGATGAGGGTTTAGCTTTATATTGGTTTAAAATTAGCTTGTAAACTGGCTACTTGTGAAACAATCCGGTTGTCTCTCTACTCCAACTCCAGTCTCGCATCACAGGTTTTGAAAGTATTTGGTCATTAACCAAAATATCAGACAAGTGGGAATTTTGGCCTGACAATTGTGTTAGAGGAAAAGTACAGAGTTTACCAAAGTTGTTACAATTTATCACCTGGGCACCATGAATGTCTGTTCAAAATGTCAATGCAATCCATCCAATAGTTGTCAAGATATGTCATTAAAAACCGAGAATGTCAACTTCGTGGTGGCTCTAGACGGAACTAGATGGATCACCGATGGCAGAGGTATACATCCTCTGGGGACCATGAATGTCCCCAATCCATCCATAGTTGTTGAGATATTTCAGTGGTGGACCTACTGCAATAGCCCACTAGCATGGCCAGCATTTTGACATGAATTGAACCCGGACATTTGGTTACTAGTTATGTCTGGAAAATCTAATCCTCTCATGTGATATTGTGCCTAATTACTATATTTATTCATGTCCTGTTAGGCTACTCTTCATGCCACAAACCGAGGGAAGACAAAGATTCAGAGGAAGCTGGAGAAGAGGAAGCAAGGAGATGGGACATTTAAAATCTACGAGGATGGGAGGAAGAGTGTGCGCTCCCTCTCCGGACTTCAGCTGGGCAGCGATGTCATGTTTGTCAAACAGGGGACTTACGTCAGCCCAAAGGACCGTGGCCGTCGCAATATCCGTGACATGTTCCCCAGAGAAAATTACGATGCCATTTCACGTGCCATTAGTGAGCCGGACCTCCACGGGCCTGATGTAGACTACTCTGAGATCAGCACTGACTCGGGACATGATTCCCTGTTCAATAGGCCCGGTCTGGGCGCCATGGTCTTTAGGAGAAACTATGTGAGTGGGGGGATGTTTGACATCGGTGGCCGGGATGAGGACAGTGCAGACCGGTCAGGCAATAATGTGCGTTTACGCAGTCGGCTGCACCAATACCCGAATGCAGATGAAGACAGCATCGGCAGTGCACGCAGCCTTCAAGAGAGGAATGTGGAGGAGCTGCCCTGGGAAGAAGTGGAATTAGGGCTGGACGATGATGATGAGGCTCACACAAGCGCTCTGGAGGTCTTCCTCGCCACACAGAACATGATTGACTTCTTCTCCATTTTCAAGAGGGAGAAGATTGACCTTGAAGCACTGTTGCTATGCTCTGATCACGACCTTAAGAGTATCCACATCCCCTTAGGACCAAGGAAAAAGATCTTGGATGCCTGCAAGCGACGGCTGGAGACCATAGAGGACCCAGACTGCATTGAGGACACAGAACTGTGAGTGACAGGATTTTCAGTTGTACAGTGTTGTGAGGAAATATTTGGGCATATAGTTTGTTATGCTGTGTTTGCAAATCATCTTCGGATACAAACCGTTTCTCCTCTTGTCTTCATTCTGTCTTGCAGATAATAAAAGTTGCTGTAGATGGCCCCTCCTGCCATGTGCTCATCCAGGCTTAAAGGTCAGTGGAGCATTGTGGATTGAATGTCACGTATGGACAGGGGGGGGGGGGGGGGCCCAATGATTTACCTCTCCTGGTACCTCAGCGGTAACAAAGCAGAAAGGACACTGTCAAGAGGAATATGTCAAGCAAGAAGAGACGAGTGTGAGACTAATTCCTTACAGGATCCTTTTACAGCATCTTGTTAGCCTCAGGAGGATCACTGTAAATATCTCTGTATGTGGGTTGGTTGAAGTCCCCTGCACTGCAAGTTTAAAAAAAACTGAAAGGCAATCATCAGAGTGCAGTGTCCACTGTATGCCATTTGGTATAGTTAACAGAGAACTGATTGTGGGGGTCCATATCCCCTGAATGTGTTGGCCCCTGTGGGGTAAATCCTACCACCTCATGTGCCTGCATTGCTAGTGCCTGTGCCTTTGCTTAAAAGTGTCTTTTGTCTTAAATACTTTTTGACATTAACTTTATTGTAACTTTATTATGAACAGTTTCAATTGCAATAGTCTGAGCAACATTTTCACCCAGAGCCACTCGACTGTTTCCTTATTCCACCTCTGTAAATGTTTACATACAGCAAGCCATGTCAGTCCATGTGTGGCTCGCTGTCAAATGCAGGCCAATTGTTCATTGAGATTACGGTTCTGATTTACTGTAGAAGGTGAAAGCACAATATCTTATAATACACAATATAGCATGTTGCAGTTCTATATTTTGCATGTTCAGTCCATACGGATTTATTAACCTTTGTATATCACTCGTGTTAGTCTTGACAATATGACAGTCTTCCAACTCTTTGTATCTTAAGTATTTTTTTAAATAACATCTGCACAGGAGCATATGTTGGTGTTTATAATCTACATTTTTTTAACATTTAGGTGGATTTAAAATAATAAATACTAATGTTTTAATGCTGTGAATTACTTAACTGATATAGATCCATATGTTTTGCTCTCGTCACTGCACTCTACTTACTATATTTCACCTGCAGAGTAGCTCAAATTGGAGACACAGAGTAAACTGTAAGATGTGCCTTTATAAAGCAGGGCCATGGTTACCACTAAGGTCATGTCTTCATTCACATTTTGGGGGATACTGGGAATAGTATTTCTAAATCCCTACTATAAGGTATAGTATACTCACTCAGTAGTGAACCAAACATGTAAATGAATTGAGTTCCTATTAATGTAGAGTGTAACTAATATTCACTGTTTGTATGTAGTCATAGTTTTTACAGGTCAGTGTTAATCCTGTCTCAGTTGCTACCTGTTTACAAAGACATCATTTTACACCTCTGCCAAGACTTTGGTATGTGGGATTTAGGTGCGAGAGAGAGAGAGACAGACCCAGAGACCGGAATATACTTGTTTTGGCATCTTCAGTCATTGTGACAATCCTCTCATGCTGCATGCACACCAAAGCCAAGCATCATTGTTGTCTCTGTACACAAAGTCAGGAAGTTCTACTGTAGATAAGTGTCATTGTCTGGAAACGCCATGCCTCTTACATGACATTGTTATCAGAAGGAAACAGTGTGACACTCCCACATGGGTCCTGTAGCATCCCTAACCATACGCTACTTTACAAAGACTTTACTTGTGTTTTTATTAAACTATTTATCTTATTGGTGACAGAAGCCAGACACAACTGTTTTTCTTCACACCGTTATTGGTGAAATGAACCTTTTAAAACCAACTTTGCCAGAGAATGTAAAATCAGTAAACAAGTCATTAACTCTGACAGAATGAAAGAGAGGATGTCCCTTTCCTGGTTTGGTCATAATACACTTGTCATTTCCTCCCCTAATCTGAGTAATCTTCTGTGTTTTAAGCTTTGTGTGGTTGGATACAGAGAGAAGAGAAGAGTTAAACAGGGGAGGGGTGAAAAATGAGAATGCTTCAGCTGGCTCAGTACGAAATACCTTAGGCGTGGTTTTAAATGATTTCCTTATGCTCTCTGAGGGTCTTTAGATCTCAGAAAAGGCAGGAAAAGGCAGCCGTAGTAACTTGGGACCGTCGAAAGCTCAACCAAATCCAGTTTAAGGTGACTAGGGGAACGTTCTCAAACATGGCTACTCTCAGCAGAAATAATGAGGAGAACTTGAAGGAGAGTCGGCACAACATAATAAATGAGGAGCCGAGGGATCCTGCCACCGAGACGTCCGACACACTGCTCCCACCAGATGTGTTGTGTGACTCGTGCATGGACAGCTCCAGCGAGGCCCTAAAATCCTGTCTGACCTGTCGGGTTTCTTACTGCGAGGCTCATCTCAGACCCCATCTGGAGAACGTCAAATTTCAAAACCATCGTCTGGTGGATCCCCTCCACGACGTCGACTGTCAGACGTGTGAGCTTCATCAGCGTCCTCTCGAACGCTTCTGTCTGATGGACGGCTGCTGTGTGTGTCTGGACTGTGAGAACCAGGAGCACGAAGGGCACACGACTGCGTCTGTCGGGGAGGCACGGACACAGATTGAGGTCCTAACAACACAACACATCATCATTTTTTTAAATTTGCTTGAAAGTGTAAAACTATTTCCTTTTATTGTCTCAAAAGGGCAACATCTTAATTTAAGATTTGTCATTAATGGCCTTGCTTTTTTGCAGCATCTGTTGCAGTTATGTTTGTGATGATTGTTTGTGCTGTAGACTGAGCTGCAGAAGAAACAAGAAGAGATCAGTCAAAGTGCCTCAGCAGCTGAGATAGCGATTGGAAAGCTACAGAGTAACAATGACCTAATTAAGGTATGTTACATGCATTTTGCATTCATTTAATGCACCATGGTCTGGTTTGAATTTTTTCTTTCCCTTTCCCCTCTGGCAGTCGTCTGTGCAAGAGGTTTGTGTTATTGTTGAACAGCAGTTTGCCAGGCTGCAGACAACCATGGAGGAGGCCAGAAAAGGGGTGGTGGATGTGCTGGAGGGGGAGCAGAGAACGGCCCTCAGACAGGCAGAGGGCATCCAGGCACATCTGGAGCAGAGGAAAAGCGAGCTCATGAAAACTGTGGCCCAAATGAACAAACTGTCCAGGAGCAAGTCTGATGTAGACTTCTTGCGGGTACAAAATATCTGAAACATTTAAGATAGTAACGAGTGTCGTGTCTCATATGATCTTGGATTAGCGCATGCTGTAGTCCGAGACTAAGTTTATTTTATTTTGGATGCCGGTGTGACAGTGTACACAGAGCAGGAATTTCATCTCTGCAGTTATTTGACAGAGAAAAAGTAGTTGCATTTTCTTTAGTAGCTTCATTTTGCATTGTGAATACTTTTGTTTTGCTTGTTCCAGGAGTATTCAGAGTGGAAGAAAGGCGTGGCAGACGTATGCCGGCCTAGTCCGCACATCAACCGCATGGACCATTTAACCTCTTACGTCCAGGTAGTGACTGATTCTACCCAGGAGCTGTGTGGCCTGATCCTCTCCTCCTACAACGAAAAACTGAAATGTATTTGTAAAAGTGGTGAGTGTGTATCACGTCCTATACCTTACATCGTATGGCTCCTCATAGAGAAAATAGCTTCAGACATGCTTTCTTCAGTGTATCTTGTTAGTTGCTTGTTTTAGCCAAGCCATGGCTGTACTTTAAGTCCTGTATATCAATCTTTCTTTGCTCCTAACCCTAACCCTTTATATTTATCAGCACATTTAGCAGTTGAAAAAAATCCTCATCTCTTATCAAAATACCAAGTCATCTCTCTGCAAGCAGGTACTAAGTCCCAGATGCCAGAATCTGAACCCTCACCCCTCACTGATCCTGAGACGCGAGAGGACTTTTTGAAATGTAAATACACCTTTCAGAATATTATGTTCTGTGTTTTCTGTTAGTCTAATCATACGTGTTCATTTGTCTTCACAAATTCTTTTTCCCCCATGTACTGTAGACACAAGGAGTTTGACCTTTGACACAGACACCACCCATCAATTCCTCCGCGTAACGGAGGACAACAGAAAGCTGACCAACACCAGCCCCTGGCAGCACAGCTACCCAGACCACCCGCGTCGCTTCGAACATTGGCGTCAGGCAATAACTTCAGACAGCCTTTACCTTGGGAGGCACTATATTGAAGCAGACCTGATTGGGGAGGGTGCACATATAGGAGTCACGTACAGGAGCATCGATCGTAAAGGAGAGCAAAGCACCGGCTGCATCACTGGAAACGACTTTTCCTGGTGCGTGGGAAGGAACAGCCGAGGTTGCTTTGCCTGGCATGCTGGTGCGGAGACGCCCTTGGATGTCACCGATATTACGAGACTTGGCTTGTATGTCGACTTTCATCGAGGCTCTGTGTCTTTTTATGATGCCACCGGTCCTATGAGGCAGCTCCACAAGTACACGGCTGATTTCATAGAGCCCTTATATGTTACAGCCTGGCTGTCAAAAAAAGACAACGTGGCTTCTCTCGTTAATGAGAAATTATGTAAGAAATGATCACCTGCCTTCACTGCAAGTTTGTGTTATAAATCTTTATTGAGGTTACATAACAAGGTATATAAAGTTATGGTACATTTGGAGGATTTTTTCACATACATGTCATTGAAGGTTAAATTTACTACCTTCTCGTGTTAGGAATTTACTGCAGTTTTATTGCAACTATATTGCTCTTGAATGTGACATGATTGAGGAAAAAAAGTACGTAATCTGACAACAATTCTTTTATTTGTTGTACAAGTGCATTTGCTGAATTATCATAAAGCTATAATAGGATTTATTGTTTATGAAGGGTCTGTAAAATCATCAAGTTAATGCAAAAGTACTTTGGAAAGCATTAACCTCCTTAAAGTCCACTGCAGTAAAATTCAGGCATTGAAATCTGTTTCATTCTCATCATAAAGTGGATTTATAAAGTGCACACCTGTCTGAGTCATGGAGATAGAATGCTTTGTTTCAGCCGTATACACGCCAGGAATATCAGGCAGCATGTTGGGCCTGTCAAAAATGGGATTGTCAAAGCCGTGGTCAATAGGCCCGCCAACGTCTCCAACATCGGCGCTCTTCTTCAAGCTGCTCAGAGACGGCAGTGACGGCAGTGACAATGGCATTTGAACAACCCCTTTACGAACCAGCACCACCACGATGATGATTGTAATCATAATCAAAACTCCAAACACAACTCCAACCACCATCCCAGCACTTCCTCCAGTCTGATCACTGCTGCTCCCAGAGGAGGCTTGAAATTCAGCCTCAGTGATTCCCAGGTTTGAGCCATGAGAATGGGCATCTTTCAGTATGTCCCGGGCCAGACCCTCGGACTGCGATCCCTTCTCTCCATCCACAACAACCACCTGGATCTCTGGCGAAGCACCAAAAGGGATGACCCCCATCAACCGCTGTGACTTTAAGACTTTAGACATACCCAGCTGAATGGATTTGTATTTTGGCAAGATAAGAAATAGGTGGTGGATTCGATCCCTGTAAGTTTGCAGGTTGAAACCAGCGGCATAGTGAATGGTGACGATGGCGCCACAAACATTACAGCAGTGTCCTACAGGGAGGAGAGGCTTCTTACAGCTCAGAGTGCCACATGTTACAGTGTTACATATCCGCTGATGGTTAACAGAATTCCCACAGTCGCAGCCAGAAGGATCCCCACACTCTTGGTTTCCAACAGTGACGCCAGTGGATCCTTGAAACTGCAGCTGGCCTGAACGTGAGCCGAGATACTGGGAGAACTCAGATCTGCTGTCAAACTTCTTCCCCAGCACAGACACCGATTTGACAGGAATGCTAGACTGACTGGAGCTGGTGTCCACCCTGAAAGAGGAGCGGGCTTTAAAAACCACATCATCATACTGGCAAGGGACACTCTCCTCGTGGACTGAGAACAAGAAGTTTCCACGCTGCAGGTCTTCCAGAGTTGCAGCTGCCTGCCACAGAGCTGGGTTGAACCACTGAAGAGACTCTGAATCCCTGAACTGGGTCGTGACACCAGCTCCGCAGCCTGGATCTTTTCCGCTCACAACATAAAATCCAGCTCCTGAATTTAGGATGAGCTCTCCATCGTCTGGCAGCCTCATCTCCTGCACAGCATGCGTGGTCTCCACGAACACAGACACTTTTCTCTGGGCTGGAAACTGAACTATGTCGTTGCCACATGGAACAGCCCCTTTGTCCCAGTTGGTCTTATTCTCATAGTTGGTGTCAGGAATCCACTGTTTTTGCAGGGCATCCACTGCCCCGACAAGACAGAAGAAGAGAAGGAGCATGTCCGGTGTTTTCAGCATCCTGAACATTTGTGATGGACTGAGAGAACATAAGGTGACCTTTGTTTCCAACCTTGTGACTAACACATGAGTGCACACAGCTTTCCAGTAAAGTTGATGAGCTCCGAACCACATCGACCTGGACAAGCAGGTGACCTGTAAACGATTTACAAATCTGCAACAACAGATTTTTTTTTTTTTTAGTTTGTCTATTATCAGAATATCCTGAACACTTATGAATACATTTCTATGCATTTTCTAGAGTCCAGTGGTCCTCATCAGGCATCGACACCAATTCTTCTTTTGCAGGGACAAGATTTGCTGAAGGGATAACTTCTGGACAGTCCTCGTAGCTCCTTTTGCCCCTCAGTTACTGGAGTCCGCCTGGAAACTTTGCTGATAAACTAATGACAAAAATAAAAAAAAAAGTATTATGTAAGTTTTGTACATGACACGCAGAGACCTTTAAGGGAAGCAAATGAAATTATATACCTCTTGATTAATATGAAATCAAATCCAGTTATAGATATAAAACTCCTAATCCAATATGTTCTGTCTCTAGTCATTGAGGGCCTTTATGTTAGTGAAAGCCACTTCGTCGTTAAAGTTTCCAAAATTGTGTTATGTTTATTTACATTTCATGAATGCATTGTTTTTACTGCTGCTTCCCTAACAGCTTCATGTAACTGCTTTTTTTTTTTTGTAATTGCAAGCTATATATTGGATTTCCGAATGTGTTGAGTCAACAGGCTTTCACTCATCAAACAACATCGTAATCCTGCTTTGTGGTACAGGTACCAGGATTATGCACGGGGGAAAAAAACAAACAAACACACAAACTCATTGAACCTGAATGTCCCCTGAGGCAGTGTCCAATCACGGGCCACAGTCGCCTGCTGTGGAGAAAAGTAAAGGCACGTTTACATGGACTATCAATAAAACGCGCAGACAAATTGACTTGGAGGTTACGATCGGAGCTGCTTTAAATAATTGTTAGGGGAGCGACACGATTAATCAGCCGAAAGTAATTACACCTGTTTAACTTCCCTTTTGCGGCGCTCCAGCAACCTCGCCTACAGAGAGAGGAACGCTACACTTTCGGTGTATTTCCTTTAATGTCCCTATGCATTTCATCTTTGCCATGATATAGACATGTCCAAGTGTCCTGACACCCGCTTATGATTTCTTTTTTTTTGTGGCGTACAGTCTCCAATTGGTCGGAAAACCCATCATGAAAACTGTAGCTCAAGAGATGTTACCGACCTGCAACCAACTTTTTTCTGGGTAAACGTGTGATGATGTGTTTTTACTCGGCAGCTTTAGAGAAATCACGTCTTAAACCAACTTTATGTATCGAGTATAGAGTTATGTTCGCTATACTTCAAGATGCAGCCATAGCCACTTGTTTGGTACGCCTACTTTAATATATCCGCCACAAATTCCTCATTTGACAGTCAGAGTTTTAAATTCAAACATTGAGGTTGTAGTTGTGTTGTAGCTTACTGGACTGCATTGTATTGAAATGTTTTTCAAATTGTCTTCTGCTTGAAAAAGAGAAACTTGCAGAACATGAACATCTTGTGTCTGTGGGTTAAACTTTTGAAATGGACAAAATATTTGCATATTCATAGATTATACATTTTTCATTTCGGGAGAAGGAGTGTGTGAAATTTTAAGACCGAGACACTTTTTTTAATTAATTTTTTGGTGGAAAAAAAAAAAAAAAGCTGCTGACTTAAACAGTATGTGATTATTACTGTCTTTCGGAGACACTTCATGTATTTTTTTTTTGTAGAAAAACGTCAGAGGATGCTGTGGAGGCACGGCCATCCAACATCGAGATGGCAGCACAGATGGACAACATCCAACATCTGCCCAGTCCCTCACAGACTTTCAATGTGGAGGCTGGAGAGAGCATTCGCCACGTGGAGGCAGTGGTGGAGAGGGCCCACCATGGTGGTGGATGGCTCCTGTCTGGCATCGTCTGCGTCAACATCCTGATCCTGGGCTGCGCTCTGGTCAGCGGCAGTGCCTTCAACAGCGTGGCCATCACTGCTGTGCACAGGCAAATCTTCCTCATCATTCTCCTCTTCCTCACGATGTTGTGGATGCTGTCTTACACAGCCGTCACCTCTCGGAAGGATCAAGCTGTATTGTTCAAAGATAGCCACGCGGGGCCTGTGTGGCTCCGAGGTCAGCACCTGCTGGTTGTCTGTTTTTAGATGAGTATCGTTTCAAGGCTTAAACCCTTTTTAATGTTTATATTTCAGGTGGGCTTCTGCTGTTTGGGCTTCTCAGTCTCATCATGGACATCTTCAAGATCGCCACCTATGTGGGCTACCTTCACTGTGACTCTGCTGTTAAGGTTGCCTTCCCTGTTGTGCAAGCTGTATTTCTGTTTGTCCAGGTTGTTGCATTTTAAAAACATTACTCATGCATTGCAAGAATATGCAGTCTTACTTGCACTGTGGATTGGTGGGTGGAAACTTAACAAAACCTGTCTGTTTGTAGACCTACTTCCTTTGGTTTCATGCAAAGGATTGTGTGCAACTACACCCAAATTTCACACGGTAAATTATTTATTTTACTCACTAGAAAATGTACCTTTTCTAATTTGCAGGACACTCATGTTTTCACTCTTCCAGGTGTGGGCTTGCTCTTACGCTTTCAACTAACCTGGTGGTGTGGATGGCAGCTGTGACTGAGGAATCGGTTCACCAAACTGAGATTCCAGACCTAAATGTCAGTGTCTCACACAAGATGTACAGAGGTATTTAGGCACGGTGTGTTTTCAATTCATTCATGTATTCATTATGAGGGAAAAGTAACTCCAAAAACTTTCCGTTTCAGCCAGCTATGGTGACAGAAAGTGTGAATGCAGTCACTTGGCGTGCGACACCTTCAAAGACGCCTTCTACTACCTGTACCCCTTCAACATAGAATACAGCCTCTTTGCTTCGGCCGTGGCCTACGTCATGTGGAAAAATGTTGGTCGCCTTGTGGAGGATCGCAGCCACCACAGCATAAAGTTCCGTCCAAAAGATGTGTGTTCGGGACCTGTTATGGGAATACTGCTGGTGGTGGCAGGACTTGTCACATTCATAGTGTACAAGGTGGACCTACTGACAGAGGACGAGAAGAACAGAAACAAGGCCTTGCTGATTCATTTCATCATGAATATAGTGATAGTGAGCCTGATGTCCGTCTCCACTGTGATCGGCTGCGTCGTCTACAGGCTGGACCACAGGGAGCACGTATCGGAGAAAAACCCCACTCGCAGCCTGGATGTGAGGCTTCTGTTGGGAGCCTCGATGGGGCAGTTCATCATCAGCTACTTCGCCATCGTGGCTGCGGTGGCGACAGGAGCCGGAGGGTACCTGAACGCCCTCAACCTGTCCTGGGCGGTGCTGACGGTGCTCCAGCTCGGTCTGCAGAACTACTTCATCATCGAAGGCCTCCATAGGGAGCCTTTCCACGTGATGCAGGAAGCCGCTCTGCACACAAATGCTCACGCCTTCCAGGAACATCCAGAGACAAATGTTGTTCTGGGGAGTCGTCAGTCCAAATACTTTGTGACCTCAAGTCCTGATAAGCCAAGTTGGAAGAGAAGAGTATTGAAGGAAGTCTGTGCCTTTCTGCTGCTTGCGAACATCATTGTAAGTTGTATTTACGCTTCATTTCTTTAATCACTATAATTGCAACAAACTCTTAAGACTAACTAAGAGCTATTTGTTTTCCTCTTGAAATGTGTCCTGCTTATTCACTCACTCTGTATTGACAGCTGTGGATCATGCCCGCCTTCGGCGCTCGTCCCCAGTTTGATCATCCCATTGAGATAAAATTCTACAAATTCACAATGTGGGCGGCCATCGTGAATATTGGACTTCCTTTTGGAATCTTCTACCGCATGCACTCTGTCGCCAGTCTCTTTGAGGTGTACTTGATCTCTTAGATGAACCTATTTTTAATTTAGAGTAATTTTATGATATATCTTATTTATTAAATGTTTAAATTGAACTTGTATTAATAAATGTTAACTTAAAAGAATGTGTTACTTGTCATTAGTTGGCTAACATTTAAATTCCCATATTTTTGAATCAAATTTACTAAGGCCATGTTTTGTTGTGCTCTGCACGTAACAAGCTATTACATTTACATGTGTGGTTATTTATAACCATGACATTTAATTTGTTATCAAACTACTTGATCAGTTCAGTAACTATTAACCAATATGTAAAAAATAGTACTTGTTTAATAAAAAAAAAAACCGGGACATAAGCAAAGGTGGAATTGGATGCTATAAAAACATCCAAAGCAGTATCTCTAAAATGTAACTTACTGCTCGCTGGAGAGGGACATGGTGACATCTAGTGTTCATGGTGTAAAGGGGCAGCTTTGACTTCATGCGGCATGTTGTGGCCAAACTACATACAACCGATGGACAAGGTAAAATACCCTCTAATAAGCTCTGCACTTGATATGGATAATTAAGTGTTGATTTATCTTTGGCGCACAGAGTAAATGTTGACTCCTTTGTGAATATATACATATAAACCATATGTATTGCTTAAAAAAAGATTCCCCAGTAAAGCATATTGTTCAGTAATGTGACCAACACAGAATTCACAGATGCATATGAATATATATATATATATATATATATTCAGGATCATTTACGTAAAATACACTTTCCAACATCAAGCATTGTAAGCATAGCCAGCCAGGTCCAAACTTAAACCTGGCCATATACATAAAAACATACAATCTGTATAGTTGTCTCCAAAATCCTGTAGAGTTACATTGTCACATAAACCACAACCATATTCACAACTCAAAGAGTGCACTTTAAAGCATGGCAAGTACAACAAATAACGTAAAACACCAATATTGTGCCATCCAGGATATGTTACAAGCCTCTGTGGGGAAAGCACCATATCTTCTATAACCAGTCTGACTGCAAAGTTTAACAATGGTTCCTCTTTCACTTCACTTTCACTCCTCTATTCCGCCAAGAAAAGAGGTCTGGCCTTCAGGAAACGCTCCAGACATTCTATTGTCTTGAGATCTTAAGAAATGTACAAACACCGTTATTTATGGACAATAGTGAAAATTCAATCATCTTAATCTGGACGTGTCTCTACCGGAGTCGTCTGAATGACTCTCCTACCCAGGTTGGTGGTGTACGCACTGATGGTGATGATCATGATGAATAGGGAGGCAAGTTAAACACAGTGAGGTTGACTGGGAAACCAGCAGATACTGAAGGGAGCAGAAACCCTGTTGAATAGTCCCATTTTTAGTCTTCTGTCTACATCCTCTGAATCTCAAAAAGGCGAACATCGGTGTCATACCAGATAGGAGGGTCCACATTGCTAGAACAACAAAATAAGATGTTAGCGCTTAGTCAACGTGGATAGACGAGTATTTGCATAACGCTCTGCTCTTATGGCTGACTCACCGCAAATAGACGACGCCCCACATGTAGGTACGAAACCACATGGCAGTTCCTGCGTTGGCCTGATACTTTCTGATGAGGATGGGGTGAGGAACTGGCAGCAGGCCCACTAATGTGCCATGCTGGAGAAACTTAAGGATCTCTGATTCATCTGTTAGACCCCTACAGTGAAACATTTGAGCACTTTTTTTAAGAAAACGGTGATATTTCAAAAAGGAATACAAGCGTTTAAATAGTTAAGTAACATACTTGTCAATGCAGATCTTTTCCACCTGGGGAACTAGAACTTGTAAAAGTCGCATGATAGTCTGTAGGGGTAGTTTACACTTCCAGGAGAGGACCTAGGACAAAAATAAAAAGGTAAATCCAGATCATTTACGCGTTCTGACAAATATCAGGAATTGGAGAGGGTGAGGGCGAAAGAAGTTACCAACCCATTCTGGTGTGGGAGCCCAAAACGATGTTGAAGATGCTCTTGACAAAGGTCTTCTCTCCATTTCTGCTTCAGTGTAGAAAACATCCTGATAATTTGAAGAAATACAATTACTGGCATGCATGTGCTTTGAAACAAACGCATGCACACAAACGCACACTTACTTCATTGTCTCGGCCTGAGTTTGACTCTGTGTCACTGGTCCCAACGACTGCCTTTTGGTCTGAGTGGGCTTTTTGTGAGGGGTCTGTCTTTGGAACTGACACCATGGTGCCGTCCTCTGACACCTGGGACTTCTCAGTCAGTTTATCAATGCCTGCAGGAAACCACGAATGACAGAAAACCTATAACTACTTGAAGGATAAGTCTGGTGATTGTCTATACTTTTCTTATTCTAACAAATCCTATGAAAAGCCCAAAACAAAGAATGAAATGTAGCATTGTGTCCAAAACCTGATATACTGTAACTTATTTCTCCGTGCCACATCGCTGCACTGGGTTTAATGTCTCTTCTTTACCATGAACATGGGAAATGTAATTTATTTTAAGTCAATTCTAAACTTTATTGCTGCAGTAAATAGCTGCTAGTGCAACCAATCTGCAGCTGAAAATAGTCCCAAACAACTACTCAGTTTATTTCTGTTTGAGTAACGTTTTGTTTTTCTTACAAATGTACCTATATTTGACAGTCCTCTTAGTTTTCAGATGCTTAATGTACTAAGCTGTACAGGACAGAAATCCACCCCACATTCAAGGGATGGTTGTCAATTTCATAAAATATGAAAAGTGTAGTAAGTTGACCAATGAGCCGGTTTTAACATCCAATCACAAACATCCAAATAGCATACAGAGTCAGCACCTGGTATAGCGACCAGGCTGGTCTTCAGTGTACCAGGCTCTGCCGGTACAGCAGGGCGAGAGCCCTCCATGGATACAGTCTCCTGCGAGCTAGTGCGGGAAATGACATCCGGAGACTTCCTCTTCCTCTGCAAAGCCTTCTGGATGGAAGCAGGATCAGAGGGCAGGTTGGCCAACTGGTGGAACACGTTACGTTTGCGTATGATTGCGTACACCAGGTTGCAGTTTCCTGGAGGTGAGAGAGACAGAGGGACAGATTCACTAAATGAGCAAATGTGTAACAAAGTCCCTTCTATTATCTTGATCCTGACAGCAACTCTAAAAGAAAGCTTTTCAAAGCCATGCGAGCCCAGAATGCTGTTTTGTTTCAGCTTACTCTTACCGTCAAATTGATATTGGATGATATTGTTGAAAGCCTCGAGAAGGAAGAACACAAGGTGGTGGTTCTGGGCTACAGAGAACAGGAACCAGCCAGTGGAGAAGGCCTCCAGCAGGTGGAGCAGTTTATTGGCTGCCACCATGGACAGGCTCTTCAAATAGGGAGACACTGCAGAAGGAGAGATGTTAAGGAGACTGTGTCACTAAATAAATAAATAAAAACATAACAGACATTATAATTTGATGAAGTGGTATCTGTTTTGTTATAAGATGTTAAAACGGTTAAATAGTTTCTGTTGCTGTTATCTGTGCATTGCCAGACAGATGGCGCCAAAGCAATTTTACCATTTACAATGATTGTGAGTAGGCAGTCAAACAGAGGCTGGAGACGCTGGTGGCCTGTGGTGACGATCTTGTGAAACACCTACAAAACAAACACAGTGACAGCTGTGAGTATCTTAATTTGGCAGCAAGAAAGAACATTTCAGATGATGCAATGCAGTAGACACTCGCCACTATAAGCAGGTCAGCATGAGTCCCCGTGAACACTGGGATGTCCATAGGCACATGGACAGAGTAGGGCTTATTCAAGCGCACGCCAAAGTTTCTCTCTCCGCTCAGCAGCAGCAAAATGAACACACCGATGTGCATGAGTCCAACACGGGCTGCAGCCATAAAACACATCAGAAGTTAATAAACGTATGCCTAGTAAAGGCTTGTTGGGTGCAAGGAAGCAGTGGGATGAGACTCACACTGGTCAGCCCTGGCATCATTCAGATAGAAGAGTATGGGAACCAGAATATCCAGCACATCGCTGCTCTTCAGGACAAAAAACAGGAACTTCTGTCGTGGGGTCACAGAAGGGAGTTTGTTGAGTAAAATCACAGACTTTTAATCAAAGAAACTCTTTATTGTAGTTTTTTGTTCCAACCTTGTTGAAGTCACAAAGCTTCCAGAAAAGCACCAACAGCTCTTGGTGGAACTGGATCTTCTTGGTAGAGTTAGGCAGGTACGTCTGAGTCAAAGGGTTGGTCAGCAGACGAGCTAGGCCCTTCAGCACAAAGTCAAAGTCCTGCAAATGGAGAGACAGAAGGTGTGCTCTGGACATATGTACTGGGGAAATCTTTAAGTATTTCATAAAAAATGATAATGAGCATACCTCCTCTCTGTGGATCCTTGACAAATAATTCACAAACAGGTTTTCAGGGCCTGTAGACTGCACAAAGATAAGGAGATTAATTGGAATGGCATTAAACACATGCCATTCAATCATCGGATGGATTTCTTTGAGGAGGTGCTATACCTCGTGTTCCTCCATGCTGGATGGGGAGGGGGGCCGGTGGGGAACCCCTCCGTCATGCTCCAGCGTCACAATGAGGATCTGTACTGCCTGCTCCACCAGCTGCTCCCGGTAGTCGGAGAACAGAAGGTGGTTGTATGGGATGCCGTAGCCCACTGGATCATAGGCACACACCACATTCAGCAGAGAGGTGAACAAAGGCAGAGCATGTCTAGGGAAAAATATGCGAAGATGAGAATCAGGTGCAAGAACACCCCCACGCAGTTTTTTTGAATGAAAGTATACTGTAACTTGTAATTGAAGTCTCTTACTTTAGTCAATACACATCGAACGAATCATTACATCAGCCCCTTACCTATTTTCTGTGGAGCAGAAGAAAGTCACCCAAGGGTTGAGGACATTGTTGTCCGATGAAGAAGGCAGGTACATGGCCTCAGAGAAGCAGGTTAGTAACAGCCTCAGCAACTCTGTCCTGAAGAGGATCAGTGAAAAAAAAAAAAAAGCAGAGAGGTGGACAGAAGAAAATCACCCACGAGAATAAAGGTTCGTGCTATATGCTGCCAAGCACAGCTGCACACAGCCGGCTGACTCACCTATTTAGATCATGGATGTAGTTCAGAGGGGGGGACTGTGCAAAGCCCACCCCTGCCTCCCAGATGTATTCACAGCTGTCTATAGACTGCATGTTCTCTACCGAGTCCTGGATGTGGTCACAAAAAAACATTAATAAATCATTTCAATTAAAGCGCAGAATTAACGTCTCAGAATATTTGTTTTCCATAATGAGTATAGTATACAACAATTCACCAAGGAAGTTTAAACCCCTAAAGAGCATTCATTGTAAACAAAGTTGCAGCGTGACGTGCAGCATTTCTTTCTTTCTCATGAGGGACGAGGAATTCTTCCTGGTGAGACTAACGATGTTTCCTCAATCATGAACTCTTTCAACGCTGTCTCTTCAGAGAAACTGGAATGACCAGTTAGACCAGGAAGAAGGAAACAGGGTTCAAAAAATACAGTGGGTACGGAAAGTATTCAGACCCCTTTAAATTTTTCACTCTTTGTTTCATTGCAGCCATTTGCTAAAATCAAAAAAGTTAATTTTATTTCTCATTAATGTACACTCAGCACCCCATCTTGACAGAAAAAAACAGAAATGTAGAAAAAGATTAAAAAAGAGAAACTGAAATATCACATGGTCATAAGTATTCAGACCCTTTGCTGTGACACTCATATTTAACTCACATGCTGTCCATTTCTTCTGATCCTCCTTGAGATGGTTCTACTCCTTCATTGGAGTCCAGCTGTGTTTAATTAAACTGATTGGACTTGATTAGGAAAGGCACACACCTGTCTATATAAGACCTTACAGCTCACAGTGCATGTCAGAGCAAATGAGAATCATGAGGTCGAAGGAACTGCCCAAGGAGCTCAGAGACAGAATTGTGGCAAGGCACAGATCTGGCCAAGGTTACAAAAGAATTTCTGCAGCACTCAAGGTTCCTAAGAGCACAGTGGCCTCCATAATCCTTAAATGGAAGAAGTTTGGGACGACCAGAACTCTTCCTAGACCTGGCCGTCCAGCCAAACTGAGCAATCGTGGAAGAAGAGCCTTGGTGAGAGAGGTAAAGAAGAACCCAAAGATCACTGTGGCTGAGCTCCAGAGATGCAGTAGGGAGATGGGAGAAAGTTCCACAAAGTCAACTATCACTGCAGCCCTCCACCAGTCGGGGCTTTACGGCAGAGTGGCCCGACGGAAGCCTCTCCTCAGTGCAAGACATATGAAAGCCCGCATAGCCCGCACAGACTATGAGAAATAAGATGCTCTGGTCTGATGAGACCAAGATTGAACTTTTTGGCGTTAATTCTAAGCGGTATGTGTGGAGAAAACCAGGCACTGCTCATCACCTGCCCAATACAATCCCAACAGTGAAACATGGTGGTGGCAGCATCATGCTATGGGGGTGTTTTTCAGCTGCAGGGACAGGACGACTGGTTGCAATTGAAGGAAAGATGAAAGATGAGCACTCTGAGGTCCAGAGTGCTCTGGACCTCAGACTGGGCCGAAGGTTCACCTTCCAACAAGACAATGACCCTAAGCACACAGCTAAAATAACAAAGGAGTGGCTTTGGAATACCTCTGTGACCATTCTTGACTGGCCCAGCCAGAGCCCTGACCTAAACCCAATTGAGCATCTCTGGAGAGACCTGAAAATGGCTGTCCACCAACGTTCACCATCCAACCTGACGGAACTGGAGAGGATCTGCAAGGAAGAATGGCAGAGGATCCCCAAATCCAGGTGTGAAAAGGTTGTTGCATCATTCCCAAGAAGACTCATGGCTGTACTAGCTCAAAAGGGTGCTTCTACTCAATACGGAGCAAAGGGTCTGAATACTTATGACCATGTGATATTTCAGTTTTTCTTTTTTAATAAATTTGCAAAAATTTCTACATTTCTGTTTTTTTCTGTCAAGATGGGATGCCGAGTGTACATTAATGAGAAATAAAATGAACTTTTTTGATTTTAGCAAATGGCTGCAATGAAGCAAAGAGTTAAAAATTTAAAGGGGTCTGAATACTTTCCGTACCCACTGTATCTCTAACAATCGAAATAGATCATGTTAACCGTTTTCCTCGTAAATGCGTCAGCAATTATGAATTTTGCCTGACGGTGATGAGACACTGGGTACTCACGGGGCCTCTCCTGTGGCTGTGGACAGTGAAGTCGGGGCAGAAGAGGAGGTCAGCGATAGCCAGGAGCAGCGACTCGGCCAGGGGTCGAGCTCCTTCGTCATCATCCAGCTCATCTGTCTGGAAACGATGGACATGTATGTATGAGACTAGATCTAGATGATAAAAAATATTCTCTAGTATTCACTGAAAGAAATAATGTAATAGGTAACATGGGAAAAGTGGCTAGAAAGAAATGGTGCAGTACAGCTGATATTTCCTGCTCTACAAGGAACAAGTAAATTACACCTTTCTTAAAGCTGGAATGAGGAAACCAATTTAGCTGATCAACAGATTACCCCCCAATGCTTCCACTGTCAGATAAAAAGTGTTAAGAGTGATTAAAAGACCTGTCTTGATGCGTTCCTGTGCCCACTCACCCCAGCCCGCCCAGCACCGGGCACCGTCGACCAGAAGAATCCTCTCCAGTCCTGGTCTTCAAATATGTAAGGAAGGATGCGGCTCAGGATGCAGGTGCAGTTCAGGATCACCTGCTTCTCCCTCTCTGTGGGGCAACCGGACTCCGCCCCCTGCACCAGCTTCTCCACGGCCTGAGGAGACAGGAAATATGATCAGGAGGTGAGTGAGAATGAGTATGTGTGGTATGGAAACATCTGTTGACCAAGACACACAGAAGAAGATTTATGTAGTTTTCAATTTTAATAGTGCAATTTGCTACAGCATTGGTGCATATTTTAGAACTGTTGGTTCTCAGATGATTGCCCAATGAACACGGCACTGTACCATGACAAACAACTTAGTTTCTTAGAAATTGCATCAAGTTTCTTTAAACTTGATATACTTTCCACTGGGAAGTACAATTGATACATGATATGAGGACATATGTTGTTTGCTTTGTTGGGCCTTTAACAAAGATTAACTTACAAAAAATGAGTCATTATCTAAATTGAATCGGCACCATGTTACAGCCTTTTTAAAATAGGCAACAAACCACTTTAAATGAGCTCAGCTTCAAGAGCTCTCGTCTCCTCTTTATTTAATTAGGCTGTAACAGCTCACTATGTCTGTTTTCTTTCTGATAGGAAGCTTCAAACGGAAGCTGGTATGAGACGAGAAGCGAAGGGAAAGGAAGGGGAGTTGACTCACTTATTCCCGCATCTGAGAGCATGAGCCTTGCTGACAGACTCCCATGTTGGGCTCTAACAAACAACATTATTCCATGATGTAGCCTCGCAGTAGGGAGTGTCCCCTGCAATCTCATTTCGTAAACAAGTTTGTATAACACAGATGCATTCGCTGTTCATGCTGTGTGTACCTTATAGCAGAGAGTTGCTAAATTGGAGGGGGACTCCTCTCGAACAGCTCTTATCTCTGCAGCTGGCACCAGTGCAAAAACATCCTGGACCGTGGTGGTGGTGTCTGCCCAGAACTGGTCCCAGAAGGCATCGTCTGTGGCTTCCACTGGCTGTAGAAAATGTGTTTACATACGTTTCCCATATATCTAAGCCAAATGGAGCATTTTTATGTCTGTGAGATTCAAAATACAATGGCTGGATTGATTTAGCAGTGCATTAAAATACAATTTTCCCTGTTGATCAAAACGCATACGTGATTGTTTGGACTTCATTGTTGAGCTCATCCTAGGCCTGCCTAATGGCAATGTAAACACAACCTGTATTCTAGCAGGAGGAAACATTATCTGGCACACTGGTCTAAGCACAGTCCACCTGCCGCATCTGCAGACGTCATCAGTTTTGATTTTGCTACGCCATCGCTTGTTTTATAATCTAAACTAGACATGTAGGCTACAGCCTGGATAAAGCTTTATGGTGATCTGCTTCGAAGAATCGGCCATCATTTAACCTAATCTATGAAAAATACGACATATTTGGAGTACAGTGCATGCAGTCCTTCTATACCGACCTTATAAACATGTCGACTATGCAAAATAAATTTATGTCCGTTATAAAGCGTCCGTTATGCAACATCAGCCTGTTTGTTTTTGCCATCACATCATACGCGTTATCTCATCTCCTCAAAAATGCTCTCCGGCCGCGCTCATCGACACATTTCTGTTTTTATATAATCCTTTATTCCGCTGTATGGATGCGAATATACCTGTGTTTTGGTTGTCAGCTGAATCACTGCTTTCCTGAAGTTCAGTTTTGAGTCGGTGCTGCCCATTGCGATTATTTCCCTTTATACCAACAGGACCGCTGCTGCTGAGGATCCCTGTTATTTTCACCTCCGTCCTTCGCTTGAGTCATTGGCGGAGGCGTTTTTTTACTCTATTGGCTGGCTGGACCTGCACTCCTACAGGGTGTAACTTCCGGATTGTGAAGATGTAAACCATTCAGCCAGACAGGATGTTTTGTTTCCAGCATTTACCGATACAAAACTGTAATTGTTCTAATGTCTTTAGGCTGTAAATTGATGCATTCTTTGGTATAGAAAACCCACATTGATTGTTTAGTGAGATGGCGTGTTACATCTAGATCTGATTTTATTCAAAGTTGGTATTTCCAAATCCTAAAGCAAATAAAGTATGCTGCAACGTGTAACGATGAATAGTAAACCGCAACACGACATTAAGGAAAACGAACACCGTGGCCAATATTTGTCAATTGTTGTGTCTGATTATGACCAATTATATCCTTATTGCATAAAGAAATGAATGAAGTCATGGTGCTTTGTAATGCTCATAGGCTGCAAGTGCGCCTTTGTCATTATATGCGGCCTTTAAGTGCTGTTTGTAAGTCCCCACTTTCCTTCAGACATTATCGTATCTGAATTGTATCCTTCACATCATACGTGTCACCTACAAGAAAGTACTAGTGCCCATCACTTCAATTTGACTATCCTGCTCGCTACTCTTCTGTGACATCTCAGATGCCACAGCAAACTGTTCTAATTATCCAACTAGCATTAAATAACAATATTTTCCGTTAGCACGTAAATGCATCATTGCGCAGGCGCAGTGCCATGTAAACACAACTGCCGCGGTCGGTTGTGGTTTTAGCTGTGGCTGTTCTAGCTAGCCGGGTTCAACTAAAAGAGGTGCATTTTTACTCGGGCACTGAGAGTGTTAGGCTGATATCAAAGGAACTAGGCCTTTTATCTGTATATTGTTCTGTGATCAGCCAATTACGAGCATCAGCTAAGAAGGTTAGCTAGCAAAGACGTTAGCTTGGAGCGGTGACTGGCTTTTTAAAGAACCTAGCGTTAGCTATCTTAACGCTAGCTCGGTAATATCGGATCAAACTGATGTGAATTAACAGCCAGTTACCTTAGGTGTCTGTGTAGTTAATCATATTATATTATTATTTTAGTGTTGCCAAAATGGCTTAGAGTATCACATCGATTTTTAACACTATTAACTAGCTAAGCAAGCCTAGTTTGCTAACGCTAACTCTGTTGATAGGCCACCAACTGACAGGAAACAAGCTAACGAGTCGATAACGTCAACCGGTCGGGTCCTGCAGTCTGGTCAGAACAAACACGAAGGAAAGATTGATTTAGTGTCGTCATATGTTGACTGAAAACAGGTGAGCGACGCCTACAACACATTATGTAACGAAACAAATGTTGGTGTAACGTTACAGTGGCCTGTATTAACCACTTGCAGTCATTAAAACATGTTGATTGCCGGGGTGTGTAACAAATGATCGGGGTTCACACATGGGATACAATGATCTATGTGAGATGGCACATACTGTGTGTTTTAATTGCCTGTGTGTAACCTATGTGCTTTGCACCCCAAACAGGAAACGGCAGCGCAGCGGTGGTGATGAGGAGAATGGCCACCTCGTGCCTCAAGCCAAAAGGCAAAGCAGAGCTCACCCTCTCTCTCCTGAAACAGGTCGGGATGCCTGGGACTCTGAGGTACAAATATTTGTCTAGGGGAATAAAATGGTAATACTTTAATGTAAGGGAAGCTGGGCAAACAGGCAAAAACAGCCGCTTTTGGTAGACCTCAATACCTCTAGTTTTGTCAAAACCCTCCCCAAAAAAGGACACGAAATGTCACCATGTGCTCACAAAAAAAATGAGTGTTCTTGAGAATTATTACTTAAGACTGCAATTAGGTGTAAAATGGGGAGAAATATGATTGAAAATAGTGTATTCTACCTTATTTTTACCAAATTTGAATCGAAGCAGACTGAGACCTCTTTTCCAAGCCGTCTTTCTCAGTTTTGCAGCTTCCATACCAGAAACAAACTGAACAAGATTGGCAAATGCACCAGATGTTGTCTGAACTGCACCAAACTGGTTAAGCCAAAAAGCACCCTTACTCATGTATCTTATTTAAAGGCGTCATGGCTAATGAGGCCTTTTTGATGCCTACCCCATGCACTTCCGTTGTAAGGCTTTAAATTTACCATGACAAAACAACCCTGGGTGTTGGGGAGCACACTGCTGATGTTGGCATATGCATTTCAGTCATCCAACAGCGAGACCAGCAGCAGTCCGGAACATGCGGCTGGCAGCTGTGGCAGTCAGTGTGTCGTCGGCCCCTGCAGTCCCCTCGGCTACGGTGACTCCTCAGAACTGGCCGGCCCCACAACCCTGGTGTCCTACCTGCAGATCAACCGCATCCTGAAGCACGCCCACTTCCAGAGCCTGCAGAGCCGATGTCAGCTCAGAGACACATGATGACCTAATGTCTCTCCTTGTCAGCCACCAGAGGACTGAGTCCCTGAGGCAGGCCAGAGCACCACATGCTGATTCACTTCACTCGGCTCTTCCCACCCATCTCCAGTTACTGTGATGTCTCGCAGCTTTACATATCTGTGGATGGAGACCAGCTCCTGGTCAGGTATCTGGAGGGGGTTCATCATTCAAATAAATCAAAAGTGATCATCATTCTGAGCAATAATAACTGTGTGATCAACTCAAACATTCTTTGTGATCCACTTGATTTCTGACCAGTCTGGTTAACATGCTGCTCTCGGAAGCCTTATTGTGACTGATTGATGATAACGAATCCCTGTGTTTTGTTTTAAATGTTGTATGAAAACAGTGCTACTGGAGCTGCAGTAATTGCACCAAACACAATTTTAGGCCGGTCAGTGTGACTCGTTTAGTCTCCAAGTAGGGTACTTGGGTTGTATAATGCTGAATCTGACGCCTGTGTGAGTACATGGACCAGTCTCAGGGAGGATTTGCACTTGTCTTGCTCTGCTCATTTGCTTTCATATTCAGGCAGGGACCCCTTTAACAAGGACCTGTAGAAGCCACGGGTGTTATCGTGGCCAATTATGTTATTATTTCATGTCCTTATTTTGTTAGTTTATAGAGTTTTTAGACAGAAGTTAATACATTTAGTGGAGAGTCAGACCATGGAATAAATGATTTGGTTGTAGTGCAGTTTGCAGTTTTTTAAAGGAAGTCTGCAAGATAGGAAGTTTTGAACACTTGTGCCAATTTTCTGCATTTCCATGGTTTAAATAAACGTGGGTCATTTATCCCATGCTTAACGATTAGCACAGGAATGTTTATTGTTCCTGATGCGGATTCAAATAGTATAGTAATTGATTATTAAAATATTGTGCATTCTTGGCAGTGGTATGCACAGGTGTTGCCTTCTGGCAGTTTTATTTTCTCCTGATCTTAGAATAGATTTATAATTTTTGTCGTGATCTCGACATAAGAGTCCTTTTTGTTTTCTTGTCATCACTGAAGTTTGTGATCTTGACATAACATATCTCGTCTTCTTTCTAATAATCATGAGAGTAGAAATTAATTAATGTCAAAATTGATCATGATAACAAAGCTTACTATGTCGAGATCTTGAGAGAATAATTTGGAATATTTTGATATATTAGTTCAGATAATTTGAGCAGTTAAGATCATTTTTTGTTTTCTTGTGATCATGGAAAAATGCAGTGATCGCAACATTACCAGCTTTGTTTTCTCATGACCACAAAGTAAAAACAAAACGATTGTTACACCCAGGAACAACCTTCCATACTCCTTGGACTTTCTTAATCTTTTTGGGTCGTATGGAGGGCTGTTTGATGTGGCATTTGAGCGTGTTGGAAAATGTAGTTCTTTCTGTCCGGGGGTGGGGGGTGGGGGGGGTACAGTACAGCCTTTAGGAACAAAAAGACATTCCCAAGGCTTTGTTTGCAATATTACTGGAGCCACTAAAAAGCTGTTTTAACTGCAGACGAGCCTTTCTGCCTGTGTGTTACCACTCGATGGTATAGCTGTATGCGTGTTCCTGTGCACTGAACATCCAGGTACACGAGCACTGACCATAAGGCTGTGCCTCTCTCCTTTTTTCTTTAACCAGGATTGGTTTCATTGCTGAAGCCTCATCCCAGGAGGAAGCTCAGCGTTTTTATTTTTATTTTTCGTAGACTGGTGTGTCAGAAATGTAAGCATTTTGAAGATGTGGTTTATTTTATTTTCCAATGATATATTTTTTTGTATTTAGTATTATAAATTACATTAGCCTTGCCATTGACTTTTTTTTCTTGTAAATACCCCTTCATTTGAAAAAATAAAAATTAATGTTTTTGAACAAAGACATTATTTACTCTTTTTTTTTTTTTTTCATTAATCTGCATTTGGCCCTTTTTAAAACCATCCTATAAGAAATCTAACATGGTGATGCTGCTACGATCTGGGTCTATTGATGCTGTTCCTCTGTGAGAATATTCCTATTAGCTTAGCATGCTATGTGCTGTATGTGTAAACATCCTCCCCTCTTCCTCCAAAAGGCCAGTAATGAATGCCTCCCCATGCATTGAGACCATCATTAATGAGATATGACCTGTGTCATAGCGAGAGGCAGTGAGAGGTTCTTTAATTAGCACTCTACATGTCCTTGTCTTGTCACAGACACAGTAACAGATTACATGCATTAATGCACCACACGGAACCACGGTTACCTTGCCATGGCTACCGTGGGTCCTCATCACTCGCCTCCTTTTGATTCCCTCGCTCTACCTCTGCTAAGTTAGAGATGACAAACGAGCCAATGATAATTCAGGATTAGCAATCTTCCTGCATCTCTTACGATGCAGCTCTCTTCCTTTCTCAGGTGCCTTCTCATTATGTCGAAACATGCAGCACAGCAACCTATAGAGACAATTAATGAGCCGTAAGTGAACCTTTCATCTGATCTGAGGTAAGCCTCTTTTCAGCGGCCTTTTGTATCTTGAAGCAAACATCACATTAGAGTCAACAGAATGCTGTGTAATTAAGGTGGTGTGGATGCAATTAGCTGCCTCTTCGATAAATATTTTCCTGGTGATAATCTAAAATTCTGTTTAAGACAAACATTATGGAATATTAAAGAAATAATTTACCCCAAAATGCAAATTCAATGAAGACGCCAAAGTAGCCCGTTACGCTTTTTTAAACAACTTGCGCAATACCCCGTAATAACATAGCTTGTTCAGACGAATGCCTGGCCTGTGGGCTTGCTGCTTGCAGCTTTTAGGAGTCCCGCTCATCTCAATCATCACACTAGACACTGAGCTTCCTCGGGTCCTTTGCAATACACCTGGCATGACATGATTGCATCATGAAAAGAAAACACCAGTGAAATACACACATAGTTCACATGAAAAGAAAACACCGGTTAAACACACACATAGTTCACATGAAAAGAAAACACCGGTGGCAGATCATCGTTCGGTGAGGTACGCCTCGCCTTGGGCCCCAAACATGTTATAGATTTATTATGTTTAGATAGGAAAAATATGTTACTATTCTAACTCATGTACCCTGAGCTAACTTATTAATAGAGGCCCCCAAAGCACATAAAATATATGCAACCCAACTATATGCTACTTAGCCTATGTACTTAACTTTGTAGTACTACATTTACCTGACTGAAATGTTACTGATTAAGTTGCAGATTCAGATTTAACTCACGAAATATAACAAATTATTCACACTCAATTTGTACAATTTTGATTGTTGGACATATACTGTGCGGTATTGACAGTTTTACTATTAATAGGTAATAGTTGTACTTCAGAAAAAACGTTTTGAGTGAAAAGGCCAACATTCTCAGTTAGAGAGAGGTTGAAAAGTGAAGCCTGGGGTCACAGAGCGTGTTTGCTTATTTGTCCAAATTTTAAACAGGTTGTGTCCAAATTGCACCCGATTCGACACGGCACTCCCTCCATGTGTGAAGTAGATCGGATGAAGGGTTGTCGAGATATGCGGAGGACACACCCATCGACATCTGTAGATGTACAAAATGAACCAAAAGGTTTTATTCATACAGGACAAAAGTCATTGATACAAGCCCAGTATTCTTAAGGATAAATACTCGCAGTCTTTTTTTCTGAGCAGCAGATGTTCTGAGTCCAGATGTTCATGAAAGGAGCAGTAGAGGGCAGCACAGTCTGAGTGTTCGCTGGACACAAACTGTATTCCTCGCAGTCGGCAGCTCATAAGAGCTGGGGATTCTACAACAGGGTCAAAACGTGTGGGCTACGTAGAAGACATTTATCTTTAATCTGTTTTCACACACACATATACACAAACACTCACACACACACACACACACACATACTGTCCTTTCCAGGCAGCACACAGATATGAAGGTGGGCGGTGATGAATGGGCTCATATCAGTTGAGTGAAGAGGCAGGAGAGAGTTAAATGAACTGTCCTTGTTCTGGGGTCTATGTATGCGCATACATTGTTATATTTTTACCATGGCCAGCGGGAAAAAAATCTGGGTTAGCCGCTGCTTCCTTTTCTTTGTGTCCTCTCTAAGATTCCCATCTCTCCTCAAAGGCAAAGAGGCACGGTGAACATCAGCTGCACACAACAAATACAGACAAGCAGACAAACTACTGTATGTTTTATATTTATCAGTGTCTGGTTCACCTTCAGCCTCAACACTTGAGTAATCTCACTTTTATGATTATTTTGAAAAAAAGGAAAAGACAAACTGGTCGCAGGACAGTCCTTCAACTGAGTGGTGTATTCAAATTAAGAATGATGGCTTAAAGAACATGAGAAAAGACAGCAAAAGTAAGCTAAAGCTGACCCTCTCACCCTTGTCTCTCTCTTTGCCAGACTTTGGCTGAAATGTATTTGGGCAGCTGTTGCCTAGCATGAGATGATGATTGGATTGGCATCAAGTATACAGCTTTCCCTCGCCAGCCAACACAAACATCTGCTTTGCCTCCCCACCACTATTTCGCCCCAAAATCAAACAACAACGCTCCGCTGCCCCCGTGGCCGTCCGAAGAATTAATGACCCACCAAGCACATTAGCGGTGCCCTATTGCCCCGGCCTGGCTGGAGCGGGGAGTAGTGAAAGCCGTGGCAGGCGAACAAGGAGAGCGAAGGGTTAGTGAGTCGGGATGATGAAGTACTTCACAGGTCAGGAATTAAGATGGATAGATATTCGGTTGATATTAGAGTGTTTACTGCATTAATGCAAATCCTTTTCATCCTGCGATCGGCCTTTAACGTTCCTTTTAAAGGCCACGTGGAAAGTACTGGATTTCATACGGGCACTATAGAAATTCTTGATTTGTGATTGACGTCTTTCTGTGTTTGGCACTTAACCTATTGGCAGAGTGAGCCAGTTCACTCAAGTTGAGGACAGAGGTTGTTAGAATATAGAATGCATGGCTGTGAAGGCACAGCACTCGGCCTGAAATCCCCTGCTCTTGAGTAAAAACAAAAACAGAAGGGGATCATCTTCCTAATCATCTTTGAGCCAGCCTACGCTGCTCCTGTGAGTTCATACGCCTTTCCCCAACTGTTGCCGTCAGGGTGTGGAGAGGACGACTGGGTTATCTCACTGACTGTAGCCAAAACATGCAGCCCCGATGCAGCGGAGAGTCATTTCCTAAGAGAGGGAGAAAGCACAACAGTCCAGCCACTCTCTTTCGAGCTGTCAGGAGTTGTAAGGCCTTGAAACGGACTGAACCGAAAAGTACGATAACTGACAGGCTCGGCATGCTTTGGTCAGTGTCTCCGGTTCCACTTTATGGCCTCCCTGTTCAATTTCACACAATGCGCTCCAGAGACAATGTACAGGAGACTGTTTTCATTGCGCAGCAAAGTTACAGTCAAGGCCCCGATCAATCATAATAAATGTTCACCCCGGTACACAGAAAGAAAGGCTGTGAGCAGTTTCTTGTCCCGCATGCAGGCCACAACCGTTCCCCCTCTTACGGTTGCTCGTGGGAATATTCACACACCCTCATCTTGTGTTTGTGAAACGTGATGTTTACGTGGTTCCGTTTTGCCCCCTTCAGTCCGTTCAACACTAACAGGCTTTCAACCCGGAGAGTGCCAGAGAGAAGAAGTGCAATAGTTTAGAGAGGGTCGTGCTAAGTGGGACTGTTTAGGGTTGGCTGGGTAGAGCATGCACTCAGCGCACCGCCATATAGACCGCTGTTTTCTAAATGGCCCCTATTAACTGAATGGGAATAGGCTGCACTCAGGCCAGTGTTGTTAGCTCACAGAGGACAGGCTACATGGCTCACACAGCCTGGTGTTGATGCCACACGGCGGACCTGCCACACGTGCATGTTTCTTCACCAGAGGACTGATATGGCGCCGCTCACAGCCACCAAGGTGCAATTTGTTTCATTTGGACTATAACTGTCAGGAAGAGATATACCCTCACTTAAATAGCCGCCCATAATCTGCCCCTCTCCCTGTATTATCCTAATTGAACCCACGGGCGGCCAGCGCCATCAATAGCTGAGCTCATCTGCAAATTAATAAAACATGGCCCCTCACCAAATCTATGCTCGGGATAGAGCTTGGAGCTACTTAGACACACTAAACGGACGGAGTGTTTGTGATTGTTATTTTCAAAAGAAATGGAAGCACAATAAAATGTTCTCATTTTGTTTTTCAGCAGTGATGAGGTCTTATGGCTCCCGTGGTCCCAACAAGCTTCCCTTTCTCCTTCCTCCTTCCTTTTCGTAATGGAAACGCTTATTAAAACCATCAAATGCCATTTACCTAAACATGCTTTTGCAATCTACCGTGTACAGTGGTGACGTTAGATCAGTGGCCACAGGGCTTTAATGTGCAGATTCCAACAGGTGATCACCGAGCAGGGTTGTTTTGTTTTCCTGTCACTGCTGACTGTTGTAAAGCCACATATTCCTTGGTTGGGACTTAGACATGCTGGCACCACAGTGTGCCACATCAGCACAAGTACAGGGGAGGGGGCTTTTGGATTTGTGTTTATTTTGACTGTCAGGACTGACGCCCAGCGTGATGTGGGAGTCGATGAAAGAGGCGGTCATCATAATAAGCCGGGATCTTAATAACAACAAATCCTGGAGGACTCTAAAAAGCAGCCAGAGGTTATTAAAGTCATCCATCATGTCTGTTGGGCTAGTAGTCACTCAGTCACCATCCGCTCCTCCTCTCCCCCATTGATGATCACTCCTCTGTTAAACATGAAACCAAGGCCGTGGCGACCAAACTTTCTTCTTCTTTCTCCTTCTCTCTTTCTCTCCCACACAGCTTTCCCCCCCGTGTAGCACAAGTCCCTTTGTTTTCACACAAACACAACCCCAAGCAGACTTTCAAAGAGGGCAGCCTCCTACTGTTCTTCCAAAAGGGAAGGCCGAGCCCAGAGTGGCATCATGCTCATCGGGGAAGGCGGGGCTCTTCCAATATCAACACGACGTACCTGGCCTTGAATGCACCTCAAAGCTTTTGGTGTGCTCATGGCCCTTATTTTACAGCGCAGTCGGTGTGCGTTGATGAAAAAGGAAAGTGCCGCTCGGGACATGAAGAGAGGAATGCTGTAAAAGCTGGAAGGCCATGACAACTTGATGAGCCATCAGGATCGACTGCGAACAACCTAAAAACATAAAGAGAGAAGGCTGACATCACAGAGCTCGGGTATATGGAGTCATGGATATATGGACAAAATAGAAAAACAAACTGACTCTCCAAAGAAAACAGTGAGTAATCCTTGGACAGAGTATTGATTGGGCATGCACATGATTGTTGAAACACCTCAATGCCACAGTGAATGATGGTACTTGTCTGTGCTGGACCAGTTACAAAGTGTGGGTGTGGGTGTGGGGGGGGTGTAAAAACATGAGTAATGATGAAACCGGAAGGAACACAAGTTCTCATGAACTTTTCACCCACAGAGCCTTGATGGTTGGAGCTTTAATTGTGCACACAAAAAGAGAAGGATAAAAATTCAAAATATTTTTTAGAACGATTCTCTCGCACTAAATGATACTATGTTGGATTTGTAAGTGATGAGCTGGAACAAGTGAATTTACTCAAATACTGCGCTTGTTTAACTTGCTGGCACTGTGAATATATATTTGAATAAATATTTGTATATTTTTGCATTTTGTGATATAAATATTGCACATTTAAAGGAACACTGCTGATTTTATACACAAAGTTCACTTTAGTCGTAAGAAGTGTGACTCAGCCTGTAAAAGCAGTAGTTTAATGTCTTCTGTGGGTCTGGAGGGACCTTTGTAAAGTTTGAAGAAACGCCCCTGATGATATCATCAGGGGTCCAATGAAATATGCTGTTGAGTTGCATTAGAGGCAATGTAGTTTTTGGACCATATTAGGACTAAAAGACTTTGTATCCTTTTTAACAAAATCTACCTCTTCTGAGTCCCCCAGCATTGTAGAGGTGCAATGACAAATAGCTGGAATACCACTATCAAGCAATAGTTTGACATTTGGTAAATACACAGAATATCGTATTTATCTGTTAAATATATGGCTACAGTCAGCAGCCAGTTTGCTTAGCTTAGCTTAGCATAACAACAGGAGAAAACGGCTAGCCTCTGTCCAACGAGGACAAAATCTGCCTACTAGAACGTCTAAATCTCTCACGTCAACACTTTATATCATGTTTGTTTATTATGTATAAAAAAAACATTTAATAACTGTAAAAACAGCGTTTGTGCATTCATATTTTACCACTCAACCAGGACCATTCGTCACATAGAGCGCTGTGGGTAGAAGATTTCTCTGCTGATACTTGAGTACATCATCTTTTATCACGTCGTATCTGCATTGTCACTGCAAATGTCATTTTTATGGCCGATTGGAGTCTGGAAACAATGCCAAGAAGAAACCTAACACATTTATTTCACCAAGTGTGGTGTTCTTAACAGTACAGTATCATGTATTTGGCTGTCTGCATTCTATTCAATGATTTACTCGTTCCAAACTTCAGTGGAAACATAATATTTCACGTCCCTTTGAATGTCTTGTGCAGTGCAGCGGAGCGTAATGTCGACTTTCATTACCAGACAGGGAGTTTTTGAAAGAGTAAACCTTGGAGTTTACCCAGACAGGCTTTGTTGAAATTTGCTGTGTTCATTAACATTTAAAAAAAAATAAAAAATAAAAAGGAGTCACTCACCGTCATTGTCACCGCCCATAAAAAAGTGGAGCCCAAAGGACATTAAGTGGAGGATTTATGGCTGCCATTTATTAGAGTGGAGGGCTGCTAAACCTTATGAAGTCTCCCTTGGCGCTGTAAGGTTCTGCTTTCTCTGTCTCGCTCTGTTGGTTTTTTCCCTGTAGCTTCAGAGTGCCTACAATTTCCCTCTCTTTATTTTCATTGGCATTTAAAGAGCTCGGTGCTCTGTTGAATGTACTCATTCAATAGTGAGCTTTTTCAACACACGCACGCACGCACACACACACAGAAACACATTAGAACACACACAAAGAAAGCAGCCGTGAACATGCAGGGAGTTAGACCCTGACTCTCCTGCTCAATGCCACAGGATGATGGAACCCAGCAAGTTTCAAACGTACACCGGGCCTGAAAGCATTTCTCCCTGTCTGTGCTTGTCATTGTTGGGGGACATTAATTGATTGGCTTGGTCTCTATTCCCTTTTGTGAAGTGGCTTTAGTCCTGGCTTTATGAAGGTTGCTGAAATCCATTCAGACCATTCTCTTTGCCTGTTGGCGCAGAGCACAGCATTGGAGCTGCCGCTGTCTCCACCTTCATTGGTGGAAATCGCCCTTCCACATTTTAATCTGCCATCTCACGGGGTCTCATAACACTTTATGGCTTTATATGTCTCATCAGGTTTTATATTCTGGTATCATACAAAAAAATGACAAAATTACTTTCCTTTTCTTTTCTTGTGTGTGTGTGTGTGTGTGTGTGTCAGTATGGAATAGAGTCATTCTTCAGGATCAGATTGACCACACATGAGATCAAAGCGTGTTTGTGCAGCAGCATTTTATGACCGGCTTTTTTTTTTTTTTATGCAAAAGTGTGACAAGATGCTGAGAGTCTATGTACACACTCCAAACTATGTTCCAGTAATTAAACGTTTAGCTGTTTTTCCTCCCATAAAACAGGCAACACAGACCTTAAGGCTATGAGGATTTTTGGGGGGGGGGGGGGGAATTGAAAGGTATAGGTGTAAAAATCAAATCATCAAAAATAGTGACATTACTCAATTTGTAAGTTGAAGCATTCAGCTCCTGCTCTTTTCTTTTCAGTCACACAAACGCACACGCAATAACAGCTCAAGCAGATGGTCCTATATCCACATCTGGCGACAGTTGTGAGCACATCTGTTCAGTCCTAGGTGGAAACAAAGAGGGCTGCCGCTGCTTTAATGCTGACCTTCTCTTAAATGTTTTCACTTTCTCGATATACTGTAGTACCACAGCAGCCTCCATCCAACAGCAGCGTTGTTCTCTTGTGTTCCCCCTCCTCAGAATGGTAAGACGCTCGCCCAAGGGGAACAAATGTCTGCCCAAATCACATCGTTTACACTCTCATACACACCGTCTCCCCTCCCTCTCTTTGTGTTCTTGCTCCTGAGCCTTCACTGACTTTCCTCCTTTGTTCTTTTACTTCTTTATTCGCTCTCTACTTTTCTGTCTCCCTCCTTCTTATGTCACATATTATCAAGGCAGCTGGTGAAGCGCCTTGAACTGCCTCGTTCTGTGGACCACAGACAGCTATAAGATCAGCATAATGTGTGTGTGTGTGTGTGTGGGAGACACACGCCAAGTCATCTTTTCAGTACAGCTGCAAGGGTTTGTGGTCGTTTTCTTGACCCCTTTTTGATGAGATGTTGCCTTTCCGAAACCACCTCTGCATCTCTGTAACACAGATTTATCTCTGTGATCTTTACAGGGCCTGGGCAGGTGGCAAAATAGATTGAAAAGATCCACAAAATCTGAATTTGAAATTCGAAATACAGCCCAAGACGCATGGCCTGTCACTTACTTATTTAATTTCACTCTCCTGTTCTTCCTTCTGGAGATCCATGAGACCTATTTCCTTTCTCCTCCATCACCTTCTACTTCACTACATCTCACTTTTTACTTGCTCCATTTTGCAATCAATCTGCTGTTCATCTTGTCTAATGAGCTCATTAGAGTGTCTTAAGCAATGGTGATTGATAATAATGGCTTAGAAATGTCCCATTGATTCACTGCTATATCAGGCCTGTAAAGCAAAGGCTCTCTGCATTAAACTCATAGGTGAACTGAACTCTCTCTTGTCTATCGCCTAGTTCTTTGTTATCAACTCAACTGCCCTTCTTCTGCTCCAATTCATGACTGAAACTGGGTTTTTTTTTTTTGTTAACTCGTCTGCCTGGCCTGGTAACAGACATTTCTGTAAAGTTTCCTAAACAAAAGTGTGAAAATGTATCAGGACATATCTTTGCAGCGTGCCTCCGTCAACAGTTATAAATAAATCCTGCGATATTGTACATGTTTACAGAGACTGGTGAGTGAAACCGAATGTTAACAGCAGACATCATATTATTCCAGCCAATCAAAACAAAGGAGACGTGTTCCAGTTGGTCAGTTTGCTGGAAGTCTTTAATTTGTATGGCTGGGCTTCTTAACAGCCTTGACTGATGGAGCCATTTGACTTTAAAGCTGTAAGAGCTACTGTTTGTAAAGCAGGCAAGTTTTTCGAGGCCACTGGCAATATGTCTGAGGATGTTTGATGTTTGTGTGTTCGCATTTGTATGCGTTTGTGCCTGTGCAAGAAGGAAAGCGATAGAAATAGAAAGAGAGAGAAGAGGGTAGGGGGTGCTAATGATAATTTGAGTGGGGGTGTGTGTGACAGAATTCACACCCACATGAACAGCGCACAGTCAGCATGCAAGCTCAAATCACTTCAATAGTTTCACATCAACCAATTTAATGGCACAATCCGGGGCCAGTGAAGTTTTTATTCCAAATCCTGTCCATAACCTAATAGCCTTTGAAAGTCTGCCACTTCCCCCTGGCTGACAGGTTGTGCATTTGGATCTAATTGAATCCATTTACATCCTGCACAAATGGAAAGCACATGGAGGCCTACCACCTGGTTCTGATCAGCTACTGAGTTGGGAGAACCACGCTCTTCGGAGTGCGCCCGATGCCAGCAGGGGATACACTACAGAGCAAAGTGAGAGGGAGAGGAGGAAGACTGAACACCTTTTGATATTACTCTTGGCTCTAATTTAATTCAGTCTGAGTTCAGTTACCTCCTCACATTTCCGTTTACTCGTATCTGTCTGGCAGACTGTGGTCTTTTTCCAGTTGTGCAACATTTTACCACAAGGGGGAGTCCAGCAATACCCACTCATGTATAACTGTGTCTGCTAATGTGGAGCTGCCATCATTTATCTACTGTACAACAGAACAATTAGAGTTGTAGCCTACAATACGTCAAGGTACAGTGTGACATCTGGGCCAGATTTTTTTTCTGATTTAATATTAGGTAGAATATGAATGCATACCACATGTTAGATGCACAAAAACTTCACAGGGGGGTTGGCAAAATACTATAACAACTAGCCTATTCAAATACTTTAGTAAATTAATTCCTTAATTAATGTTCCACATGCAGCTACAAAGGTGTGGGATATTAGTCTGAAGGCTGATTAGCAGCATTCGCTGGTGAATAAGATTTGACAATGAACACTTCTGAGTTTTCAAAGCAACGTGAGGCAACTGACAACTAACCCAAACTGCAGGTGTGTTGGTAAAAAAAAAAAGAAGAAAAAAAAGCCTTTAATATATTTGATATTGTATTCCAAGTGTTGCAGTGTATGACAAACACTGACAAACTGCACCGACTGAAATGTTAGAATGCAATCTAATATTATACAACAGCAATGTTTTAAACGATTATCTAGTTTGACATTTTGGGAGGTGCTTATTTGCTTTCTTGCTAAAAGTTAGATGAGATGATCAATTGTCCATTGACCATTGTCATGTCATGTAAAGTAAATATTAGTCAGCAGCCGGGTAGTAATCTCAGGACAAAGACTAACTGTAAAACCACAACTTGTAATTTTTTTGCAAGAAAATGAATAAGCAGTATTCTTATTTTTTGTTGTCTTTCTGATACAGTTGCGGTGTCATAAATCCTTGCAGGTGAGTGTCCACATCATTACTGAAGTGTTCCTGTATGCTGATGGGTAATGGCGTGAGCAAAGTTGTGTTTTTGAGGATTTAATTGAATACTCACCAGAACTCAGGCTTTGTACCTGGCCTACATTCAAGTGTGTCTGCAAATATAGTTAATGGGGCCAATGAGTAGCATCATGACCTTCATCAGGTCCCCCCTCCTGGTCCATCCCAGCCCCACCTCTACAAACATCTGGTTTGACCATCTCCAACCCAGACCCCTGCCAGCCACCCCCGCCTGCACCTCATCAATCCTCAGTGTCATCATTGCCACACTGCTGGCTATCGCCAAAGTAAGCCGTGACACAAAGACGTGAAAATGATGAATGGACTTTTCCGGACAGGAAGCACTATGGCTGAAGAGACACCCTACCCTCACTCCGATCCATTTTTCACTTTCTTTCCTCCGCCACGTCTCTCTGTCCGTCTTGAGTCAATAGGAGACAAGCAATCATGTTCCACAAATATAGCCCTCACAATGCATGGCTTCAAATGACCAATCTTTTTTGTAATTAGTCCTCAAGCAACACTGAGGAACTGAAGACACTTTGACCGGATAAAGGGACAATTTAAATACACTTCATTCACACGATCATTGTTATATTTCACCCATCTGCGTCCCACTTTTTTCAGTTTTGACTATCAAAAGTGGTATTTCTCTCTATGTTTACACAGTTCCATCTGCGACTACTTTAGTCCTCACATCCACAACCATCAGAATTACGGGAACCTTGGGACGTCTGTACTGTCCATTGTTGTGTCTCCCTACCCATAACATGCCCATTCACTTCTGGACAATACAGTCCATTAACTATTATATGAGTTGCTGTAGTTTTTTTTTGGTTGTTGATGTGAACAGAAGTCCCACTGTGTTCCACGAGAGACATAATCAATCTCAATTGCCACAGCCATCGGTTACAAGTTATGCTCTGAGGCTTCGGTCCCTGCACGCTGTAGACTCTCTCATAATGGCTCATGACTGAGATATTCATCTTAAACTTTGGTCAGAGAAAGGTTATTACCGTTATAGATTGTAGTAATTTTCTCTGTCATATCCTTCATGATTTTAATGTTACAGGGTGTGTTGGGGGTGTGTGTTGAGGCTTTAGGCGCATGTTTTTGAACAGAGCCAGCACTAAAAGTCCTTCCATAGTCATCGCTTGCATTTCGCCTTCATGAACTCTAGCTTTAAATATCAGACCAAAGAAACACTGCCTTGTTTCAATGTTCCTTAATTAAGGGCAAAGTGGTACTGGTAGATATTTAGGGGTTTAAGCCTCCTTTGTTTCGGGGGCTGAAGCTACTCCTTCCCTATGGCCCCCTAAAGCATATACAGCAACAAAATCATTGAGCGCTAATACAATATCGTCATCGTCTTTATAACTGATTTAAGACAGGGAAAGAGTTTAGTTTCCATCAAAGAAGCGATGAATAACATATCCACTGAAGTTAAATACAAGTTTTCTTGAGAACATTTGTTTTCCAAGCCTTTCAGAAATAATTCTCCATGGAGTTGCACAGTTTGTCTGACATCAATTATTTCAAATAAGACAAACTGCTCTCGTTAAACGTGCCACACACAGCAGGACAGATGTGAATATTCAATAAAAGACCTAAAACTGCAGGTTAAACACTCCCTCAATGCAGAAGTTTTTGGTTCTCTTATTTAATTTCAGTTATCTTTAAGAGACATATAGAAACATATTCCTCCATATTCAAAGATTCTCTTTCATCTAATTTGATTAGTGGACCAGGATTACAGCCATCCCTCCCTCATTTACTATTACTGAGAAGAAAAACAATTAAGCTGTACATGTTGGCTATCAAGGAGACAAGGCATCCATGCACAGGCACACCAATGGATAAAACACACACTCACATAGGCACGTACACACACACACAAGTCTCATTTAATCCTTTATGCGCCTGGAATTTGTAATGATTTTAATTAGGAAAGGTGCAATAGGAGTCTACTCCGTGGCAATGCTGACACTCCAGGGTGCCCGGAGCCAATTAAAAATATGTGCTGATCAAACAGCCGGCCCTCGCCATGCACGACTATCCCCGGAGCCTCTGCTTCATGCTGCAGAGGGACGGCCAAGCTCAGGGCCTCCTGCTCCCCGAACGGGCTCCACTCGACACTCTCCTCCCTGAGATGTGGTTCAAGGCTCAGCTTCTCCCATTAGCCGCACGCTACAGTGGGCAACCAGCGGCCAAGCAGCCCCATAAAAGGAATCCATCAGTTCGAAATCAAATGTCTGTGAGAAAATGTCACACACCCATTTGATCCCCACAGAGATCCTTTTTTTTTTTTTTTTTTGCTCAAGGGAACTGGCTCAGCTCAGTTTTCCCTCACACTCTGAGCGAGAACGGCACATTAAATTAGAGTTATATGACAATTTAGAGTGACAATTAAGCCTGGTATTAATTACACTGTTCGTTTTGTTTCGAGCAATCCCTGCGATGTTGCCAGACCCAGGGGTTCCCAAAATAGATAAATTGAAATGAATCTGAGAGCGACTTATATTTTCCAAATGTTAATATTCTTGAGGAATCCTTCATCTCTGTCATATCCTTTCCCCTCCTCCCTCTGTGAAGTCCCTCCTCTCTCTATCATTAGGCATCTCTGTCCCAGGTGATTAATGATACTAATGAGCACGTGCAGCCATTCACTCTGCCACACATTATTCTGTCCTCTGGCCTATAGGCCATGTCTCATGTCCTCCTGAGGACGGAAGAACATGGCTTGTCATATTCAGCCAAACAATGATATGAACTTATATCTTTTGCAATATCTGTGTCAGTGGGGCAAGTGGCGGGCTGGCACACAGGCATATTATGCAGAAACACGCTTACACTCATTTTGAAACAACAACAAAGATATTGCATTTCTGGAAAAAAGAAATCACAATGAAAAAGTAAGGATGTAGAAAGAAATGATTGCCTGGCACAGAATAACACTTTACTGTATTTACACTACACATTTAGTTGGCTCTATATTTGTTGCCAAATAATTCTCAATACCTATCTAATGCTTTTATCAAATGTGACAATCTACTGTTTTCACTGACCTGCAGAAAGACACTGCTTTGTTTGTGGAGCCTTTAAAGTGACATGGTGTATCTTCCTTCATTTTTTATCTTTTGCACATTTTGTCTCTTGCTTGTTCGGGTCCATCTGTTTGGCAAATCTGATATAAACATTCAAACTAACCTAAAAGGTTTTTAAAAAGTTGTGTTTTATGATGGAACAATCAGGGCATAATACAATTTTTCCAACCTGAAGGGGTACACTGAGGGGTTTCTGGAGCACATGTTGCTCATTGAACCGACTGTGTTCGCTCCGTTGCTTCTTTTCTTTACTTCAGCACTGTTGCAATTATCTGGAATTGTTAAACTTTTATCTTTGGCACCTGTTGAAGGTTTGTCAGGTGGGCAGCAACAGCAATAACTGCATATTTAAAGATCCATAAAAAGGCCCTCATATCTTTGGGAGTCATATCAGCCGGGACATTGAAATACAGCGCATCACTTTTATGTCGGAACCACAATTGGGATGTGAAATTAATATGACAGAGGGGCCATCTGCTATAGGGGGGCACCATGGCAAGCAGGGGAACGAGTTTAGGCCTTGCAGAGGACATTTTTAATTGGGCACTTCATATAAAAAGCATATACATGTCATATAAACTGATTCGTTGGTATGATCGCTAAGCTGGATTTATGACAGCAAGCAAAGAGACATAGGGAGAAAGAGAGAGGGAAATGCTTTGAAGAAAAAAGTAGTGTACGGCAGACAGCTGTGCACTTCAGTTATTACTTTATCAATGCACCACATCAGATAACTGTGAAGCTATGCTCAGTTTTACTCTGATTGTTCAAAAGCGGCTTGTTGTCAGATGCCATTTTAACATGCTCTGACTTCATGCTTGTTATTGTTGTTCCTGTATACAAGCATCAACAAAGGCTTTTAACCAAGCCACACATTCTTAGTTTGGGCCGTATAGCCTGCTGTGCTGCGAGGCCTGAATCAGTGAAACCGTATTGATCATTCATCAGTAACTGGTGCTCTCAGCACCTTCTTGACTCAGTTTACAGAGAGGTGGATGATTGGAGGATGCTGCCATGGTTATACTCTGGGTTTGGTCTCAAACGTGTGGCTCTCAAGTTTTTCTACTCTGAGGTTAAGACTAGTGATTGTTCGATTTCTCTGGGTGGTCCCGACATAAAGGTTTGGTGGCAAACGTTGACGTTTTAACATTGTTTGTTCAGCGTAAAACCAGTTTTGCAGCTCATGCCTCTACGTTATCCCAACAGCTATAACACAGACATTTATTACTCTTTCGCAATAATCATCCCCTGTGATTTTCTTCATATCAAATAACATGACACCCTATAGCTATCATTTACATTTAACTGAATGTAAACTGTGATTCACACACGTTTCAGTCCCCATAATTTCTTATTGTGAAATGTCATCATAGTCAGGCGTCATAGTCTCCAACGTCTATTTGCTTGCAGACGATTTTAGCAGTCTGTTGACAGTCAACTTGAAGCAAGCTCTGCTGCATAACACAATCTCTCTCATGTCACTATAAGCAGGAAAAATACATAGCCTTACACCAATCCACTGCCAACAGAACTCCTGTGGTATAATGTATCCATCAAACTGGCAAGATAAATCAGAGTATCTTAATTAATCTGCCCTAACAAGCATTTCGGGTGACGTCAGTTGCGTAAAAGGAATGCAAAAGTATCAGGTGATGAAAAGAGGAAGAAGACCTGGGTCTTGAAGATACCAGACTTGTGTGTGTGGGACCCTGAACTGATCTACATGATCGCTGCCCAGTTCAGTCATGTGATGCTTATGCAATGCTCCACCAACCTGCAGCTGGGGCAGAAATCAATCCCACCACAAACCCTCTTTTATTCTCTCAAACAAGAGCTTTTTAGTGACTACAGCCATCTCGGTCACATGACCATGGGAGCATCATGCAAACCCCCCCCCCCCCACCAGTGTCGCCCAGCACCCCTCGCTGCAGATGTTGGATAACAACATGGCTGTTGAGTTTAATAATGGAGGCGCAATTTTGCTCTTGTGTTGTTAAGCCTTCGACAGCTGTGTTAGACATCCACGATTTACAAGACTTGGTCAAGGAACATAATGTCTTAATGTATGAGACAGTCTGAGGCAATGATCAATAGGGCTATTTGAACAGAGAGTCAACCAAAGCTGTTTATTAGTTCATCTTATATTTATATTGTATATTATATTATCAGTGCATTGGTATTTGAATGCAACATCACAAAAATGCTCATTTACCCATCCCTTTATAAAACAAATAGGCCTATACAAATGGATTAGATTGGCATATATTCAGGTCTGTGACTGCCGGTGAATCAGTATAATTTGTAGATTGTTTGTGTTGGTGTAGAATTGCGCAAGCAGCCTCCAACTGGTGACGAACTTTGGAAATGTTGTCACTTCCATGGTGGGCCTGTAGGGTGGCAGGGGAAACCGTCCTGGACTCCTGAGGCAATGAGGGGGTTAAAAAGGGATTTCAGGTTCCCTGGGTTGGTGAATTTAAAGGTAAAGAATGGCAAAGGTGCCAGAGGATTTCAGGTTGCAGGTTAGTACAAATGATTACATCTTCCACTTATATAGACAAAAATTGAAGCATCATCACTATAGCAGAGGGTCTTTTACATTTTATTTTTTAAATATGTTTTCATGCGGACAAAGTTGACCCTTTTATCATATATATATATATATATATATATATATATATATATATGTATATAT
>NW_022280070.1:4351069-4354473 GCF_004355925.1 Anarrhichthys ocellatus
CTCTCTCTCTCTCTCTCTCTCTCTCTCTCTCTCTCTCTCTCTCTCTCGCTCTCACGTGCAGCCTTTAACCTGAATATGTTTCGAGGCTCGTTTCACTTGTGTTCATAACTTTTCAAAAATGATTAGGCATCGCTGGTCCACGTTTATCCGAAAACTAACCTCGATTATTCTAAATATCCAACATATAATTTCTCACTCTCTGCAGTAGCCTATTCCCTTTGATTCACGCTTGACTCATATGGCTTCAGGGCCAATGGGGGTCCGCCTTTGGGGCGCCTTGAAACCACCTCTTCTTATCCCCTTTCATCATCTAACCCGGGACGCCTTGAAACCGCAGGGCCAGTTATTGCCTTCTTTTTTCAGACAGCCCAATGCGGACTGGCCAACAGCCAATCAGAGTCTTGTTTACACTCTGCGACTGACAATGCTCTGGCGCCGAGCCAGCCAATCAGAAGCTTGCACACAAGGAGGGATTCATTTGTAAACATTTAGCATGTAATAACCGAAGTCCATAGTAATAACAGGAAAGAAATATTGGAATTGCTGTCTTGTCTGCATGATTCAGTGTTGAGTTTGGCTACGAAACGTATCAAAAAGCCACCAGTGGCTCTAAAGAAGGAAACATATAGACAGCGAATGTTTGATGTTCATAAATGCCCTGGATTGTTAGCAAAATGTTTTTGTTTTTTGTTTGGTTTTATTTAAAGAGGGGGTTTTCAGTGACAACTGAAAAACACACAGCAACAGACTACTTTAATGTTGCAAAATATCATTCATTCAGCTTTTTAATATCACTAAATAAATTAATATTTTGTATTGTATCATTATTTTCCAACACTTTGTCTATTTAGGATGTGCTGACATCTCCAAGTCATATAGGCATATTTAAGAGATGTAAAACATGTTTTAGTTAAATTGGGGTCTGCTTGAAAACACACCTCAAAGGCCTATTCGGTTTTACATTATTTATATTATTATGATAATTTGTATGTGTATTTTTTTCCAGATCAGGCTTAAAGCTCTTTGTATACGTTATATAGGCAGCATAATGTAAATATCTTTAATTCAAATACATTCGGAGCGTTATCCAATTGAATTGCAATTCTGACAATTGCATATGTATTTATATTTTTTTACATTATCACTAGCTGTAGATCTTTTATTAGGCTCATGCTGCACTGAGCTCTTTTGTACGTGATTTAATCCATCCCGTGCTTTAAATCTGGCGCTTCTCTCTCTGTTTAGCGTTGCCAGTCACCACGCCATTGGCCTGCGCTGCCGGCCAATCAGAACCTTCCGTATCTCCGGGCGGGCGGCACGAGCTAATTAACATGCAGGTATCCGACCAATGGGAGGCGTGTTTACCCTGCCCCGAGACGCGAGGTACGCAGTTGCACCGGGAGAGAAACCGCTGCTCGGAGATCCGAGAAACGATCCAGCCAGGCCGGAAGCCCTAGTCCCACTGCTTCCATAGACTGAACCAGTAGGCTACTGCACAGCCTCAGATGGGAATATTGTAGGATTTCACTCTAGCCACATGGTTCATTTCAGATTTTGATTTTAAATGGGCGTCGCACTTGGCCTTGCTCCTTCCCACCCTGTGTTTTGTGATCATATAATTTATTGTTATGCCAGGATTTAACACACCCGTAAGTAGTCATTTTATATTTTTTTTAAATGAATAAAATATTTTACGGCCTGTGTCTTCGTTATGAGATGGCAGAGACTGTATTCTAGTCCAAAATGCTTTATGTGACATGCTGCTCATTATTCACAGTGCAGTGCTATCATTTATTTAAAAGAATAACATAACAGGATGTGTGAGGTGTATCCTACGTGGAATTAATCGATGATTTAATGCATTGGGATGACAAAAATAAATAAATGACCTTAAATTGTTACGATTATATATAATTATTGCTACTGATATGGCTTCTAATATTATTATTATTATTATTAATGCTGTTAATAGTTTAATTATAATTTGGAGCTGGGATGATTTTTGTAATTAGATTAACTATGTAATTATTGATCGACGACTTATTCGCATGTTGTTTTGTTTTTAATTATCCTAACGTAACGGCTCTTTTTGCAATTGGCCAATATTTAACAGTATTAAATATATTGTTTAAAAAAAAAAAGTAGGCTATAGCCCTTATTTTTGTTAACCAGTCGGTGGGGTGCCGAGTGTGGGTTTATGTCCGGTTGCAGTAAACTCTAAACGGATATGTAGCGTTGAGAGACCGGGAGGCGTGTTTTTTCCCAGCCGGCTGAGGCGCACTCCATGCCTGCCTGCTCTGCCGCGGAGCGCCGCCTGCCTCTCACAGCGATCCGACCTACGTAATTTGATTTATTATCTGCGTTTCTTCTTTCGATTGGACTCCGTAAATGCAATTGACAGCTGCTTAATTAATTGCATTAGGGGCGTCGATCATTTGAACGGTTTAAAAAAAACAACAACAATTCTAGCGTAATATTGGTGGTGAGGGGGGAATCCGCACATCGGACGCTGGAATGAAAGGAAACAACCGCGTGTGTTTACTGTACTTAAATTCATACCGATGCACATTTCGAACATTTTTACAAAGTCGCAGTGTCTTCACGGTGTCTGTGATGTAGAATATTTTTACTCCGAGGTTGTGAGTGGACATACAGAGTGAGCTGAACGCAACAGCATGGCGAGGGGGAAGGTAATGGCTGACTGCAAGGCGCTTTCTCAGCATGGAGACAAAGGCAGTCCTGCTGACGGGCGGCCATTCACCTTGGATCCCTACACAGCCTTCGAAACCGAAGCCTCTGCTATGATGTGTGCAACGGGAACGCTTCTTAAACGTTTACAAGTTAAAAGAACCCCACATGCATGCACACACATTAACGCAGGAAGCCTCAATGGATGAGATGTTAGTCCCAGGGACCTTCGTATGGAAGGATTGTATTGTTGTTGATGTGGCACTGAATTGAGGGCTCGGCTGTAACTGGCTACATGGGGAGATAATAGTGCTGAGAGTGAAGTAGCATGTATGATATGCCACACACATTGGAGAATTTCGATTTATTTTTTTGTAATTTAATATAGGGTACTATTATGCTTTTATTTCGCTGGGTACCTACTCCCTGTAACGCCTTGAGAAACCCTGAATGAACCCCAAATTTAGATTATTTAATGTAAAACTACACATATAGCTATACTGTATTGGGAAAATTCAGTCCTGTAAGATTTATTTATTTTCTAATTTGGACCTATAAAATTAAGCTGCCTTCTGTTTGCCTGCTTTGTTTTTAATTACTCACAGCCATCACTGAGGCACGTGAAATGAACTGTCACGTTTAGATGGTTGTTGTAAAGACAAAAACGTATCTTTTAACAGTAAAATTTAATTTTCATTTATTCGAATGGTTTCCCC
>NW_022280070.1:4354573-4365032 GCF_004355925.1 Anarrhichthys ocellatus
CCCCGTCTCTACTACATAATGTTATTTTTGTGGCATGGCAGAGGATGTAGACTATAATGTATTTACAACTCCATTTGATTACCTGACCTGAAATAGGTCAAGGCAGATGAAGACAGTGAGAGTGCAGTTATTCACACGCACATACACATACACGCACTCACACAAACGAGTGCAAGTAAACGCACGCACACAAACACCGAGAGAGAGAGTCCATGTCTTTCAGGAGCTGATGCATCTCTGTTATGGAGCTGTATTTAATTATATTCTTATTTTAAATAGCATGCCTCTTTCTTGATGATTTGTTTCTAAACTTTCTAAACTGACAGTACAGGTTCCTTCTTATGCTAATTGGTCGATGCATGATATATTTTGCCAGTTTTATGATAAACTGGGTTATTTTGTAGTTTGCAGATGGTACAAAATATAATCTAATTGCTGGATTTATGACACTTTTTAAAACTCTAAGATCACTGTAGTGTAAATCTGGAAAATAGTGTGAGGTGTAATGAGAGCTGCAGGTTGTGGAGGCAGAAAAACGCCTGTATCAATCCGAGACAATGGGAGGAGCAGGAGAAGGCAGCCTGCGTTGTTCACCTTGAGATGAAGGCTTCCATCATTTTAACACACCCCAAACAGGACAACACATGTCCTCCTCCAACATAGCTATGAGGCGTTTGTAGAGTGTTGCATTAATCACGATTTCATTAAAAAAACAAACATATATATATATTGCATGTTAATAAGCTTTCCATGGTTTTGGGAGAGAGTGACAGCTGGCAACTGCTGACGTGGTAGTCGAATGAATTGTTTGAATACAATAGTGTAGGGTATGAGCATTGTTGAAAAATAATACATATGCAGCTGAAATGTGTCAGTCTGCTAGTTGTGCCCGTGTCTGTGGAGTATGAAGTGCTCTTCTCCATATGATGCATATTAGGCCTATAGGCTGTCCCAGCCAGGCTGATCAATAGAGCTGAATGTAAGCCAGGCTCAGTGGGCTCTTGGACGCCTCGCTGGTCGTTTCCATCTGCGGCGACTTGTTTTGCATCATCAGTTTTAGGTAGAAATGGGTGATTTCAGCTATATGTAAGAGAAGCCTTGATATGACAGAAAGGTATTACAGCAAAATTCATTGGAGCGGTACTAATGATTTGTTTTCTCTCACATTTTTCACTGCACTGTCAGTCTTTTTTTGCATCGCGTCTTTCTGTACCGGGCTTCCCATTTTTCCTCGATAATGAAAATTGCTTTGGATTTCTCCTTTGACAGAAACGATGATCGGGGGCTACGTTTTTGGCTGGGGAAGCCTGCGATCGACTGAATGCAACACATAGATCTGAAGGAAAGGATTATTATATGGGTTGCATTTGATTTCCCTGACCTGCCCTATCCGGATTTCGGATTACTCGACATTCTTCGGAATGGAAGGACGGGATTTCGCTGCCCCGGCGCACCTCCTATCAGAGCGGGGCACCCTGGTGCACCGAGCCGCCTCTCGGATCGCTCCCTCGGGCCACGGCTCTGTACAGCACGGCGGTCACTTCACGCCGGGGAAATACTACCCCTCGCACATACCGATGGCTCCCCACTCAGGTTAGTCAAAGAGGTTTTTGTCTAACAAGAATGTAGCGACTAAAATATTTGTCTTCATCAATATGTATCTACCTTAAAGCTGACTGTTGTTTCAAATGCTCTTTTCCTAATGTTGCGCTCTAACGCATGTGCATCTATTAATGTGAGTGATGGGCTATGGCCTGTGTGTGTGGTGTAGCAAAGCAGATTATTAAGAGAAGAATAGATCGTGGCTTTCTGTTTAAAACGGCTGATCAGGTGTGGCTGTTGACAGTTTCCCTATTCAAATATCCTCGAATAAATCAGCTGGAATTTGATTAAGGCTGTAGGCCTATCAGGAATTTTGATTAAGCTGAATCAACATTTATAGCTTAAATATATAAAAGGTAATAAAGACCTCTTAGTTAAACAAATAGCCATTTGATAGGTAAATGCCACGGTATTTAAAAATGGCATTTAAGATCTGTTTTAGTTTGCACATAGGAAGTTGGACCGAGCACACTGGCACTGGTTTCCCACTGGCTCTGGGGCTGAATCTGAAATGAGATTTTGTCACTTCACGTTAAATTGATAAGTGTCACACCAGTGCAATCGCTCAACCAGAAAAAAAACAATAAAAAAAAATAGGGCCATACCTAGAGCCATATAGCACAAACTGGCTGAACAGGTCTGAATGGGTTGTACAGTGTATGGTGGCTGTAGGAAGAAGAGCCATAATAGAAACCTTCTATATTGGGCTTCAAAGTGTCGAAGTGCAAATGTGTTCACAGTGCATGCATCAGGTTTAACAAGTGACTTAGGTGTCCAATGTCCAAATGTGTACCTTTTTAAGAACAGGAATAGGCTGCACACATTTGGGTCCAGATAGAACAGCCGGAATTTATAATTCAGCTCAAAGACAGCTGAACAGAATAATCTATAACAGCTGATATGTTTTTAAATTGTGGGTGTGGACATATTGTACAACAACCCTTCAAAACAAAAAAAACCTTGACGCTTGTAAGGTTGCAGTTTTTTTAAATTTATATTTTCTGTGGCGATATATATGCGCCAGCTCATATTGGATTCAATGAAATGTATAACAGTCTTCCTAATTTTTGAAAAGACGAAATAAGAAAAAAAGATTTATTTCACATGGTAATGGAATTGATCACAGCCTATTGTTGCTTTTTTATTTTCTCCACCAATGTAAAACAAAAGAGATTTAAATAAGTCACAACAGTGGCGCATTGACTGCATCAAACACTTCACGTCTGAAAGCATTTGCCTTGACAAAAATGTTAATTTGGCTTCTAAGAAACACAGGTTTATGATGCAGTGGCTGAGGAATCTTGGGTCACTGGTAAGCAAGAAATATTTAGCCCTTTAAAATTATTTTATGTAACGTATCATCAGCTAAAATTATATGAGCTCAGTGTAGGTGGTTGTTGTAGGCGGTTGAATACAGCATGAAAGTCACCACTGACAATTTTTGTATTCTGCGTTCCGTTTTATTTGTTTATTTGTTTTTTAATATCTAATTGAACTCTTCTACTGTATAGAGGCAGAATTGTGGTAGGACAACCAAATATATATATATATATATATATATATATATATATATATATTTCAAATTCATTGTGTTTTATAAAGATTCTGAATTCAATTGCAAAAAAAATCATGCAAAACATGAGCTTTAATTAGTCATTCAGTAGAATTCATGGGCACTGTTCACCATTCATCTCTCACCATTCATGCTTGCTTTTGGCAGCACACACACACACACACACACACACACACACACACACACACACACACACACACACACACTCTGCCTGCATCTGTATGTTTATTTTTTTCTTTTGAATATTTTGAGAGCATGAAGAGCAATGCTGGCTACAGGGTACAGGTGCTCCCAAATTGGGTGTTTCTGTTGTATTATTGTGGCGCACCAACACGAAGACCGACCCTCCGAATGTCATCACTGTTCAATGAGCAGCAAAGGTGGTTTATTGTTCTCCCCAGCCTCGTCAGTAACAGATGGGCGTGACTGGAGAGAAGTCTATCTAATATCCTCAAGATCTGGAAAATGACTTCATTCTTTATATTTCAGGTACTTTATTGAATTAACATGGAGAATCATTTACATTCACATTATATCTTCGTCCCCTCTAGGCGCTGTTAGAATTATTTTGTGATTGTGCTCCGCTGATGTACTATCTTTGATTTATTATCTTAATAATATTTGAAAATGTCAAGCATATCATAACGCAAATAGATGGATGAGACATGAAGTATAATTCACAAGTATTCATGACATACATGTTAAGATGGTAATTCATCAAAACAGCAAATTTGACATGAAGGGGAAAAAAAAAACTTTTTACATTTTTTTATTCCTTAAATCTAGATTTGATATAGTAAAAAACAAAATCAATCAAATCAAATTTTTTTGCAATTAATGTATTCTCAGCAGTTAATGTGAGTTAAACCTGTATTTTATTTTCAGCCAGTTTACCCGAATGAACACAGGCCAGTCTCACTGTGTAAGAGCAGTCAAATGCTCGTAGGTTGTCTGACCAAACTGCCCCCAGACTGTTGTTCGTCTTGACAGGGCAGGTCATTAGTGTCCCTTCAAGTGTCCCGTATATGCTAGCAACATTAGCACAACTGAGCATGTTGTTTGCCGAGTGTGTTGGATCCCTTCAGTTTGCTCTGCACTTCCCCCCTGGGGACTAACGTGCACACTGGTTCACATGAATACTTTACAAAGAGCATGAATATTTCAGGGTTGATGTAAAAAAAAATGCATTCAGAGGCATGGTTTCTGATGTGGCTCCATGAAAGGGCTCCTCTGACTTTTGCAGAGGTATTTATTGCGGGGGCTCCCTTCGCCCTCGCTGCTGAAAAGAGTGATGGCGGTTGCAACACCCTGCCATGGCATTGTTCCTTACTGGGTTACAGAACTACAACATACTTTGGGAGGAAATCTCCTTTCTTTCTTCCGCGCATACTGGTGAGTTTAGTTGCAATCAGGCAACAACAGACACACGCTCCTACCTTCTTCCTCACTGAAGCGTGTTAACTTGGAACCGGTAGACATTCTGTCGGTGTGCATTTGCCTCTGTCCATCTTCACCTACTACAAGCCAGCCATTTGTAATGCATGTCAGGTGATCGATTTATAGTTTGTGCTTGCACTGTGTTCTGGGAATGTGACAAAGGAGCAACTTCTCTTTGTGTGTTTGCTGATACACTGAGACAAGGAACTACAAACTCATCTAATGTGGCTTAATTCAGCCAGTCCGTTTACAAGAACTTTGAAATAGTAATTTTATCTCCTGCTGGCTCGGGCGCAGAGTTGGAGACGGTCTTCACTTTGCTGTGAGGTTTGGATTCAGATGTTGGATCGTGTCAAACCAGGAGACAGAGTGGAGCTGTCTTTACTGCTGGCATTTATGGCTGGGGGGCTCATCTTTCAGCCATATTGTTCTGATCAGTGTGCTCTGGCTGAGGTGTGGCTGTGTGAAAGCAGCAGGGGTTCAGAGGCTGTCCATGGCTGAGCTCTGCTCTAAACACCCCGTGTAATCAAAGGTCATATTTGTGTCATCTCGCTCGCTCGGCCTCCCCTTCCTTTACATCTCTGCTGTCTCCCTTTTCCATACGCTGTCCTCTCTCTCCTCCCCTCTGTTTCTCCAGCTCCTTTCTCTCCAGCAGGAAGACCCTTGTGTCTGGGAAGCGGTGGTCTTCCTGCCACCTCTGTTTTAGCCACCCTCCCCTGCCCCGGGCCATTGTTGCAGACCCCAGCTTTGTGTGTGTTTTTACGGCTGCTGTTAAAGATAAAAAACAGTCCCTTCCACCCATTTTATTGTTTTCTGGTAGGATGTCCCTGTCATTCCCTTGGTTTTTATGTCCTAGCTGGATATCCGAGAAGCTTCCCCCTTCAAAGGTTAGCTATGCCGTCTGCCATCTCCCATTTTTTTTTTCTCCAAAGGGGAATAAATAACTTTACTGAGACTTTTATTGAATGTCTCATTGCTGGAATATCCCATGGGTCTGTGGTTGTTGAGAAGACGCTTCAAAGACAAACACAGGTGTTTGATGGAGTTAGCAAAGGCCTGGTTACAACCAGGGTCTTTAAAAGAATAAACCTCAGTGAGTGGGCTGTTAGTGAGTAGGGTGGCTTCTTCTTCTCAACCTTGTAGCTCTTGTCTTGAGAACACTCACAGTTCGTACTCTTCTTCCCTATAGTCGATAGATAGATAAATAGACAGATAATGATGGAAAAAAAACAAACAGCAATATGCATAACTTATCGACAATAGCTTAAATAATGAGAGGATTTCACTGTATATAGGCCTAGATGTTTGCAGTGGACATGTTGGGGATTTGATGAAAGAATTCAAGAGGTGAGCCTTACCTGAGTGAAAATAAAACGTTTCATTTGAGTTACCCATGTTAAATATTACATTAAAAGCTGTTTGTATCCAGGGGCCACAGTGGAAGTACAGTGACAGGATGTGGGTGTCAGGCCAAGTGCCATTTGACTAGGGCCTCGCACGCTCCCTCTCTCTTTCGCCCCGGCTCTGAAAAACAGAGTGAGAACCTTGGACTGTGTTCAGGCTCGTCTGTGGATTGTTGTGAGATGACACGGTTCAGACGCGATGTCACAGCGGTCCCCCTGAATGCTGGAGGTGTTACTTGGCATCCTACACCTGGCTAAAATAGCACCTTGCCCGGGTGCCGCCGCCATCTGTCCCCCTTCCCCTGACGCCCAGAATGCCCAAATGACTTGCAAGGGCAGTCAATTGCTTTGAAAGGGTAAGTCCCTTGCATATTTCCAAATACCTTTTGGTTACAAGAGTAGAATGCTCTCGCCATGTTTCGAATGGATTCGAGCATCAGTGTCATTCTGCCTTTTGTTGTCGCTATTAGATCATCATACCAGGTGTCCAATAACCAGTCGTCAACAATAAGTAACACCATCTGGAATTCACAAATTTGATGGGTGATTTAATCAGTTTCTATTTTTTTTTTGCTCATCAGAAAAACTGTCCACAGAAAATAAAAGCTTAGGTTGAGTGGTCTGGCATTTGCAGGAGGAATTTGGCTAGTGAGTGACCATGCTGCCCCTGAGACAGGCTTTTCAAACAGACCGCCACCCACACTACACCGTGTGGCACGGTGCCACGGAGCCCTCTCGCCTCGAGCATGGGGCGTGTACGCAGGACAAACACAAAGGAGACCCACGGGTGAGAGTGACGGGCAGGGTAATACCTTCCTGTATTAGATTTCAGCGCGTTGGATTTCAAAACCTTCCCATCTATTTTTACACTCAACATGAGGAAGTGAGCAGTTGCATTAAGAATCCAACGAGGCTTTGGAAGTCTTTTGTTCACTTCCCATGACGAACACACACACACACACACACACACAAAAAAAATAAAAAAAATAGCTGGACTGAAAATGTATTGTTGCAAGATTGAATAGACTGATACATTCGCCCAAAGTCAACCACTGCTGTTTTGTTTGTGATTTGGATCTCAGTTTGGCTCTTTTTCTCTTTCTTTTTGTCTCCCCCCCCGCTCCCCCCCCCCCCCCCCCTCTTGCCAGTATCAGGCTGCCTCTCATCAGGCAGCCCTAGGCCCACCTCATCGCATGGCCGTATTGCATGTGACAGCTGTTAGACATTATTAACGGCTCAAGCAGAAAATCCAGATTACTTGTTTTTTAATTTAAATTGTATTATTGTAATCGGCCAGTGAAAAGAACAAAAAAGGGCCGTTGCCCTATTGTTGTTCACAGATTTGTGGTCAGTGACAATAGTGTAGGAGCGTGTGTGTGGTTATGTTTGGGTGGGTGGGTGGGTTTTCTTTTCCGTGTGTGCGCTGGCCTGTGTTCTCCAGACACCCCCCCACTAGAGCCGAGGCACCCTGCGGTTGACTGTGAGGCCCAGACAGGTGCATGGTTAACCCTCTAACGTCTGAGTCTGTCCCTTCTGGATCTGCCGCTAGTGCTCCTGGCAGGATTTCATGCTCGTGATGCAGCTTGTGTAGCGGCCCCACTTTTTCAACTGTACACTTTTTCTCTGCACATAAGAAGAGTTTTTGAAAAATCGCAGTTTAACTACAGGGTGCAAGTCCACTTTTTAAATTCTACAAAAGAATTTGATACATTTTCTTTTGCAGCACTAACATGTTGGTAATGTCCGGGAATCATATTTTAAGGGAAATAGTTTAACAACTTAGCAGTTGATCCTGTACAGCACTTTCTTTTTGTTTACCTTCATGTCTTTAGGCTTCCCCATTTCAAATAGCTGACCCATAAATTTAGACGGTATGGGGTGGAGGTGCAGGACTGAGGCCAGATTAACTCAAATATGGCCCATGATGATTTTGGGGACTGTGGTGACACAGTACCAAACAATGAAGTGTGCTCCTACAAATATGCAGAGATTTTCCATTAAATATACATGCAGCATGCCTCTCAAGGATGTGTCAGCCCTTTTGTGAAAAAACAACAACAAAGATTAGCATCAGGAATTCCATTTTAATAAGTCTCTTGGGACCGTCCAACCAGCTGCCTGGTCCTCAATCCAACGGGAACTTGTTGCTCTCACTCTTTCTCATTTTTTTAAAATACTCTATCTCTCTTGAATGGATGTCCTGTGCTCCTTCTGACATTGATTAGTACAAAAAAACATTCTCTCCCTCCCCCTTTTTGTTTTATTTGTCAAATCACTTGTTTTTACACCACAAATTCTGTCATGTTCTCTCTTTGATTATCCATGCGTATCCCATGTCTGCCCCCCCTTCTCTTGTATATTCATTGTCCATGTTTTCTAGAGTCTCTGCCCTCCACCTCTTTCTTTACAGTTTGTTTTGTCCCCTCTGCCTGCTGTGACCACTAGGCTACACTGCCTCCTCTCTCTGACACAGTACATGTCCTGAGGATATGGGGCAAATGACTGGCTCCTCAGCAACAGATGTGTGTTTGTCTGCTGGTGCTGCATGCATTAGCTTTCTCTGCTTGCCACGCACGCCCGGCCACTGACCTACCCTCTGGTGAATGTGGGGGGAAGGGGACTGAGAGAGTTTGTGTCTGTGCACGAGAAAGAGACAGACAGGCCGAGAGAGAGGGAGGAGAGCAACAGCAAGAGTATAGATGCACATTGTCACATGCTGTCATACACTTACTGGTGCATTGCGAGCAGACGCACACAAAGACACACACACACACACTGGCACGTCTTACACACTCACACATCTTGCTTCCCAGGAGGCCGTGAGGCCAGTGGGACAGAGCGAGCTTGAGAGTCTGGTTCGTCTGTTTACATCTAATTATAGAAACAGGACTATTTCTGCAACCGCTGCTCCGGCTTTTTTATATTCTTACGAGAGCGAGCGAGAGAGAGAGAGAGAGAGCAAGAGAGAGAGCGAGAGAGAGAGAGAAAAAAAACACGAAGCTTTGACAGCCTTTTCTCACAATGGTGAACGGTTATCTCATCCCTTCAGCGCTGCTACAGTCTGCAGGCTCTCAGTACAGTACAACAGCAGGCAGAGGGGGAGGGGGAGAGCGTCTTGTATCGTATTCTCTCATCCTCATGTAACATGAATGTGCAAATTTACGAGAAGCGAGCAAAGGCAAACAAGGCGATATATTTTCCCCAGTAGCCTCACTGATGCATTCAGTTCACAATGAGAAGAGCAAAAAGAGAATAGTTTCTTCAGCCCTGTCCTGGGGGCTCCCGCTTCAACCCGGCAGAAAGTGCTGTCCATCACGACAGTCAAAACAAAAGGAAGAAAGAGTGTATGTTAAGGATTAGCGTTGTATAAAATGTATCTGGTATTTAAGAGAGTAGTTAATCCTTAAGTTTGGAGGCGGATATCCAGCTGAGTGGCTGTTGTTAGCCGGGTGGGCCTGGAGGAGGGAAGCTGTCAGCCTTGTCGGCCCGCCTGGGGTTGCCAGGTGAGAGCCAGATCGGGGCAGGGTTGGACCTTTGGGTCTGGTCCAGACAGGTTGCAGCCTCTTGCAGGTGCTTTCATGAAGAGCCCCTGAGGCCTAATGCTCAGCCCACTGGATGCAACCTGAGCCAGGTGCTCCCCAACCCCCACCCAAATACATAAACCACTACATAATGAAAATGTGTGCTTGCGTACACCCCACCGCCTACCACCCAGTCCACCCCCTTTATTCTGAGACATGGCAGGTCAATTAATTGTCCGTGAGTATGTAACGTATATGCAGAGATAAAGGTGCGCTGTCTGGCCGAGGCGTAGCGTAACGGCCGTAATGATGGCTCTATTGTGTTGATGTTGAGGGGAGGTAGTTAGCAGCACAGCCAGCAGGGCCCTTGCTAGAGGGCTGGATAGTCTCTGATTAATAGCGGGGAATGCTTTGAAGTGACACCCGAGTGCACCGGCTCACAGGCTAATAGCAATACCATCAGTATAGGGTGTGCTCCCTCTTCCTCAGTCTTCATTACCTAACGTTTCCCCGGCGCTATCTAGCCACCCTCCCCTCACACGCCCGCCTCATCTACAGAGAGAGAGCCTTTAGGATGCTCTCAGCTTTTTTTTTTTTTTTTTTTTTGCAATTGTTCATGATTTCACTGTCATTTCTCTCCGTCATGTTTGGTAAAATAGGAAATTTTTTTTTTTTTTTCCATTGAAGGTGGCGGGGAGGGAAGGCAGAGAGAAGGTCTTTAGTCACAGAGCTCAGCTGCATAGGTGAATGTGGCACAGCCTAAAAAACTCATGGGATTGATGTGGCATGGTTGGGGACTATTCCCAGGATCCATTTTGATCTCCCGTACTGACAGATGAGCTACAGCTGTGTGTGTGCATGTGCATGTGCATGTGCGTGTGTGTGTGTGTGTGTGTGTGTGTGTGTGTGTGTGTGTGTGTGTG
>NW_022280070.1:4365042-4382165 GCF_004355925.1 Anarrhichthys ocellatus
TGTGTGTGTGTGTGTGTGTGTGTGTGTGTGTGTGTGTGTGTGTGTGTTTAGGAAGCAAAAGCAGGATGCAGGGTTGGGTCTGTCAGCTGTTGGAGTAAAGTAAACTATTAGCCGTGGGAGAAGGCAGTGTTTCCAGCGAAGAATTAGAACCACTTCTAATTGCAGTGAGGATGGGCTATGATTACATGCTGGCTAATGCACTGACATACCTCTCACTTGGCTGAAACTCAGAATGCTGCTTAAATGGCTGAATGCCTTTTGGTTATACAGCGTAATGGGAGGGTGTGTGGACGCACATGTGTGTGTTTGCTAAGTGTGGGTGGCTGCCTCTGTGTATCTGTGATTAAACTTGCCTTTAAGAGTGGTTTCCTGTGCTTCTTCCATGTGTTTGTGAGTTATACATTTTGCTTACACGCGTGTGTGTGTGTTTGCCGTGTGATAACTGAGCTCTGCTTGTTTTTCGAGTGCCTGTCGTTATTTGTAGCGGAGGCAACTTTTCTTTCCAAATCAAAACTCAGCTGGCGCAACTGTCTCTGAACAGTACAGAAGAAGTGTGTGTTTTGTGCGCTTGAGCTTTTGTGTACGTATGTGTTGTATTTGTGTGTGTGTGTGCGCGTGTGCCCACGGGAAAGAGCAATCAAAGGAGCTGTGTGGTGGAGAGATTGAATAAAAGGAGTGAGAGAGGAAACGGAGTGGCAGGCAGCTGAGAGGGCAGCATGTGGGGGTGGATGGGGGGCTGATGCAGGTGCCTAATTCTACCTCAGCCCTGGGCTTTTTATATTCCATCCATCTCTGTCTTCTCCACTTCTGCAAGGGGCTGTTGGTGGATGCAGTAAATCCACCTGCTTCAATTACAGGGTAGATTAGCCGATTTATCTGTGACAGTAATCGGAATAATAACACACACAGATGGATTTATACAGAATTATTCTGTAAATCTGTTGCATAAGTAATCAGGTAAGAATTTTAATGAGCTGTGTTAATTTTTTGCCTCATAATTTTAATTGCTCACTCTTTTGCTCGTGGAACAGCTTGTTCTCAGGTGTGCAGACGCCCACGTTTGCGAGAAGGTGCGGTTTACGCTTTTTGCCGGCAAGTACTGTTAATCAGTTTGCATTCCCAGCATCTGGGATGACAGTTATCTTCTTCATCGGCCCTTAGGCCTGCGTTATATCTCTTTTAACTAGACAGAAGGAATACAGACAACGTTGCGGTTTGTGTGGGGTCATGTGGCAAGAGAGAGAACTTTGAACACAGAAACGGGAATTTTGTTGTGCATCTCTGCTGATTACTTCCTGGTTTAGTCATGGGTCACATAAAGGCTGAATGACTGCTCGGGGAGATTTCACGAGAAACCTACACGAGGCATTTTCATGCAGGGGTCGTTTTGGAGGACAGCAGTAGACCGTGGTAGCTAGGGATCGGAAGAGGACGTGGCTGTGCACATGTGGATTTCTGTGCGGAAACAAAACGGGACGTCTGTTCAGTTTATTTTTGGTGATGTGGAAGGTCCGGCTAATGTGTGACAGACCAGTGAAGTATGAGGAGAGAAGTGGTCATCCTTGGTAACGGGGCCTTAGCAGACCAGAGTCGTCTGTACACATGGAAACTGGATGGATCAATACCACTGGAATGGTGGAGGTGGAGTAAACTATGCAGCAGAGTGGGAGGGAGAGAATTGTCTGACATACTGGAACATGTGATGCTGCAGATGTCTGTTATTTTAGAGATGAGGTCCGGAATGAATTAAAGCGTTTTATTTATTTATTTTTTGGTGGGCTGGTGGTGTATGTGTGTGTAAATGTGTGTATCCCCATCTGACAGATCTCCTTTCAGAAAGTGGAGCTGCTTTGAGGATCAATACTGACACACTGTCTGCACAAGTACACAAGTACGCACCAGTACACAAGTACACCCACGTACACACGTGTACACACCCACACACACACACACACATACACACCCTTTAAAGCTCACTGTCTCATCTGTCAGTTGACAGAGTTTTCTCCTGCTCCGTGGCTTCTCTTTCCAGCCAAGCAGATGGTGAACATTCAGAATGAAAGCAGATCCTAAGTCCTTTTGGATCTCCATCAATTCGCCAGTCTCTGGGACCGTCCAGCACGGGGCTCAAGTTTCTCAGCCCGGACTGAGCCTCCTCCGATCCCCAACAAGGGCGCAGTCGCTGCCTTCCCTCCCTCCACAGCCCCACATATGTCTAGTCTAGCAGCAGCGCTTTTGAATCAATAACAACGTCCCACATTTCCGTTAAAACAAACACCGGAGCTCAACAAGGGCTGCCTTGTTGCCCCCATTGCTCGCTCCTTTTGCACCCTAGCAACTCAGCAGATACCTCCAAACCCAGCGGGGTGCCACTGCGCTCTGCTCTATGACATCTTCACCCAGCGTGCGGCACCCTGCTGTGTGCGTAAAGCAAACGCTCTGAAGAGATCATTTCCCTCGTCTTCTGTCGTCTGTCTGTCCCGCTTACCTGTAGCACCAGCTGTACCACCCAGCCCTCCCTCCCCCTGCGTGTTTTTATGTGACAGAATGAGCAGGATTTATTTCAGCACGCATGCTTGGGCCCTTTAACGGGGCTGGTTTGAAGGCGCGCCGCTTTGAAGCCCGCACCACTCCTAACTGTAAGTGATTTTACGAGACGTGTTTCTGTGCCAGTCAGGCAGGCCGCTGTGCCACAACCAGATTGGGGGAGCGCAGTGGGGATGCCATTCCAGCACACACCATCTGGGAGACGGTGTGCGTTCTTGTGTGTTTGCGTGTGTGATAATGCACATATGTTTGTGTAGGTGTGTGTTTGCGTGCATGTGAAGGGAGAAGGGGTGGTTAGCGCTGGCTGTGAAAGGAAACAAAAAATTTGACTTTTTGAGGGAGGCCTCATACTGCCCCTGCCCGCGTCAACTGATTTATGAGCTCGTGAAGGAAATCTCCCTTTTGTCACTTTTCATCTCTTTTCTCCACGTCATCCTTTTTTTTCTCTTTTTTCACTCTCTATCTCTGTCTCTCGATGGAATTCTGCTTTACCCCAAACTTCCACTGCTTCCAGAGAACGTAGAGGAAGGAGAAGAGAAAAGGAAACGCTGCTTTCTTTCCGTATCTGGTTAAAAAACCATGTTGAACAAAATGGTTGTCTTAGTGGATATGTTTTAGCAAATGGTCGCAGGTGTTGACATGCCAGCGTAATGTATTTTGTTTGTGCTAAGGATGCTGGTCATTAGGCCGTGTATACTTTCTGCCTGTAAATAATTCAAAGCACTTGTTATGATGCTGTTCCCACTGTACTGTGGTTTGAGCATTATTGGAGGAAACAGGAAAAACAACTACAGACCATTTTGCAGGGGGGGGGGGGGGCAATACTTCTGCCGGCCTTGCTCGGACTGACTCCCACACTCGGCCTTCAGTTAGGTCGCAGAGCTTTGTGACAGCATCTTGCACGGATACGACGCTACAGCGGTGACAACATCTCTCCACAGACATACAAACACCTGGCAAAGTACTCAAAACCGCTTCTGTGATAGTACAACTAAGTAGGCGTCTCCAGGACCATATTTTGCTATGATGACTCACAAGGTAAAAACAATAACCAGTGTCGTCGTCGCGACTGGTAAAAACATTGTCTGAATTTTTGTGTGTGTGTGTGGAGAACATTTCTGGCCACAGGGACACACAGGCTTGCTGCTAATACCTGCTAGCCTGTACATTACCGCACTGGGGCCCCAGTCAGGTCAACTGCAGTCTGGAGCCCTTACTGTGTGTGCGAATGTGCACTCATCATGTGTTTATGTGCCAGTGTGCACCTTACTCAGTCAGATGCTATAGCTATAAATCTGCCTCACCCTTTCCTGGCCCGCTGAGGACTCAGCAGGAGCAGTTGGGGAGGGGGTTCACCCTTTTTCAAAGCAGGGGAGGAGAGAGGAGAGGGTACAGGGTTAGAGGGGAAGAGAGATAAATGAGGGAGGGGGCTTAATGAGAGCCCGGGCTCACATGATTGCGGTACAGGCTGATAGAAATCAGGATCTTTCTCAAAGAAGTCAATTAACCCCCTCCCCCTCCCATAATTATGCATGGCCTGCTCCACTGGCTCTTTACTGATAGGGCTGCTCAGCTCAGCTCAATATGCAGACTCATGCTGCCTGCATCTGCAAGGGCTTTTGTATATTGTGAGAAGCATTCGTCAACCTTTTTTTTTCAGAATCTGCTGGCAGTCTGCTTTAAACTTTTCAAAGCCATTAGTTATTCCCAACCCCATCTTTCTTCTCACCTGACAAGCTGAAAGGGCCAGTACTGGGCCAAGGCAGGAGGGGGCTCCACCCCAGGAGGCCCTTGGTCATTAGTGCATTAGAGGCTATAGATGATGGCTGAAGTCTGTGGTCAGAGTAAATAAGCAGTGTTGCATTAAGTCAACACGACCAGGCGGCTCCTTCACAGCACCCAGTGTTGACATAACTGCTCTCTTATCTGAGGAGCGCAAAGCCAAGCCCCACAATAGAACACTGTGCCAGAACAAATACAGTAAGAAGATAGAAACCACACTCTCCAACACACACACACACACACTGGCTGTGAGGGAATGTGTCGCATGGCACTACAAGTGAAGGCTGATGCTGATGCCGACATCAATACGGCACAAAACAATGTATATCCGATAAAGCAGGCCTGTGCAGCAGAAGTGTAATCAAGTTGCGGCCCCAGCGTGGGCTGTTCATGCTACCAGACTGCCTGGTGTTCATGTGAGCTCATGAAAATAATGGGGTGTTTAGGATCTCAGTAATCTGGGTGAAGGACCTGGACTCTGCTCGTGCTGCTCAACCTGGCAAAGAATGAAGGCCGGCCTGACAGTCATGAGGCCAGCTCTGTCGTCGAGCACTTTGCGGAAGTTGCGGCTGCAGCTATCACTTGTCTGTATGTGTGTAAAGCTGAGCAGAGAGAAAGAAAGGGGAGAGGAAAAAAAATTGTGCTAGTTTGCTTTTCAAACCGTTGTTTAAGTACCTGTGTTCCATTTGCTATTTTTCTGTGTCAAAACATTTCAGTAGGCCCTCTTCCCCTCATTGCCTCACATCACCCTAATAACTCTTCTTTATTCTCATTCCCTGTCTTCCCCCACCTCCCCCTTCCTCTCCATTATGGCCTTTGCAAGGTCTAGTTTGAGCTTGGCTCACACTGGCGTCGTGATACCCTGCTGAAAGCTGTTGCTCCCCTGTGGATACGAGGACACAGCTGAGGTTTCTCTGCGCTACCTCTCGCTCATGCTTCTTCCCCTTTAACTCTGCGACCATGACTCGCCGTCTTCCTTCCACGGTTTCCCCAAATCATTTCCCTGGTCAGGCTCGCCACATACCTTGCGGCTTTCTGGCCCAATGCGTATGTGCTGACATGTTTTATGGCCAAGCAGAGCAGAAGTGTATATTTAAGAAAAATAAGAAAAGCCAACATATGGACTCATAGGCACACTGATCAAAGTCGGTTTATTGGTTACTCTGGGATGGAGGGTTTTTATTTGAGACCAAAACACTGCCAGTAGTTCTATTGAGCAGTCAGAAAATATATGATTTTATTTTCTATCCTGCTATCACGTGTAGGGGCATTTTTGCGTGCCTTTTCAGTGGGTGTGCATCTGTGTGCTTGAGGATGTGCTATGTCAAACAAAACGAGCAGCTGCAGCACATCTGTTAACTTTGATCAGATGCTGCAGGCCTTCTGTAGCCCCACAAGGCCTCCCTCCTCCTCTGTGCCATTTCTGAATACGACCTGCAGACAAATACAGAGCGAGGGGGAGAATGACACGTGACCGTCCAGCCCGCCCACCTGTCCAGCAGACTAGATGTGATCACCGCAAAGGAGATAGATGACAGCAATGGTGGCTGTGCAGCCAACCAACCAGACAAGACAAACCATGAGCAGTTGATCAAGATGATATCCCTCCCTTCCGTCTCCCTGGTTTGACCTTGGATTGTGCCTTTCCTACTCCTAGCTGTTAAAGACTACATCAAGCTGACCAGCTGGAGAAGGGAGAGGAGAGGCATTTTATGGCCGCCCTGCTCTATGTTACACTTCATCTGCTCATGTTCGGGTGAGGATGACCTTCTCTTCTCTGCACAGATTGCAGGAAATGCTCCTAATTTTACTCATCTCCACTCAAGTGTGATGCTGCAGATGTTGAGCAGGCCTGGCATTCCATGGATGACCGGTGTCGGCAGTCGGGAGATATATCTCGTCTTTAGGCTCAGTTTGTCAGATGTATTTCACAAAGAATTTGCACTGTGTGATATGGCTGGCCTTGCACACGCTAGACAATGTAGGCTGCTACAGTGGAAAATCTGTATGGGCCAACTGGAGTATTGTCCTTCTGGCTAAGAAGCTTTGCAACCACAGAAGTCAAGGAGATGCACGCGTATTATACAGTGTCTTCTTAACAAGGTAATACTGTATATTGTTTGGCCTTGGCTACCCAGGTGCCATCCATCCCCTTGTTTTTAGGTTATCAGAACAAAAATGCTTGCATTTGTCTTGGCTAACGCTACAAGAATTACACATTTCTCCTTTGTTCCCCTTGTGAACCAGCAGCAAATTATATTCAGGGCTGCAGGAAGACCTTGGGCTGGCTGGCTGGTGCGGCGGCTCTCTGCTCCGTTATCTGCACTGTTCTGTCTCCGCGCCCCTGACAGGCTACATCAGACGGAGAGAAGCCAGAGCAGGGAGCTGCCTTCTGTTTCTCTCACACACATCACTCCAGGACTTTATCATATTACAGGCCAATCTAAGAGAACTCAGAGGACCGCAGCAAAGCAGTCTCTGTAACAAGGGCCCTCGTGTCCAGCACTGCTCTCCATGACCTAAAGGAGGCGCCCGGGCCACAGATGGAAGAGGGCGGACGGGAGAACGGGACATTCCGACGAGCCCTGGTTGCCAGTTGAATGCTGGGATGCTGATTTATGGGCGGTTCTGACGGAGGGAGGGGTGAACCTCTGACTCCCCATAAAACAAGACGTTCATCTCCCTCCCAGGCCTCAGAAAAACTGATGGACAAACAAGAGCTGAGAAACGGAGCACAAGTGCGACGAAGGAGTGGGAGGGAAAGCGTTTTTTTTTTTTTTTTTAAAAACCCAAAAATGAAGAGAAAGTGTTTCCGTTTTGAAGCATACGGATGACGGCAACTGAAGAAAGAGAGCGAGGTGATGAGGGAGGACAGAAGGACAGCAGGGGGAAGGAGAGGGAGTGATGGAGGGATGATGGAGAGGGTGTTAGGACGGAAAGGGAAAAGAGGAATGAGTGATGGGGCTCAAAGGAGCAAAGGGAGAAGAGGGGATGAAAGTGAAAAAGGAAGACGGCAGGCAAAATCTGCCCCAATGAGTCGAGCTGCCTGCAGATTTATGTGGTGTTGTGGGTATCCTTATACATCAACCAGAGGAGATGGGGAGACTCGAGCAATGTGCCGCCTATGGGGTTTTGTGTGTGTTTATCTGTGTATGTAACGCACCGCACATTTATTCTCCATCCTCGCGCTGTTCATGTCTCCTCCAAAGCAAACTGACTTGCCTGTGGTGAGGTAACATCCACCCACATCCACACTCCACTTTTCCGAAGCCTATCTATCTAGCGCTGCTGGTAGAGAAAATAGAGGTTTAGACCACCCAGGACCAGGTAGTCAAAGAGCTGCTTTGATGTGGCACAAGCATATGTGCAGTGCATAGGCACAATCTCTGCGAAAACGCACTCGCAAAACACTGTTTTACTGCCTCCTGTGCGGCATCATTACTCCTCGTCACTGGAGAGGTGGGATACAAGAAATGAAAAAGAAAAAGAGAGTTTGAGAGAGAGAGAGAGAGGCAGCCACCTCCTGTGCCAGGCAGTGCCAGGCTGAAACACTGGAGCCGCATGGTCACCCTGAGGGAGGGGAAACCTGCCCAGTCTAACCACATCTCAATTAACCAATTAAGTTCAAAAGTTAACAGGGGACTAATTAGAGAGAATATTGCTGAGCACTTGTTTTAATCTGCCTTTTTCCCCACTACCAGGCATGTCTGTGTCCGTGACCTGGCTGGCTGAGCTTTGGCTGCGTCGGCTGAAACATGGCACGCAAGCCGCCGTTAGTCACCCATCCATCCCCTTGGCCAGAACATAAAACCGATGGATTTAGACAGATCAGTCATCAGCAGTAAAACAAACCAGATCCTGAGCAGTCCACTTGATGTTTCCAGTGGAACAGGAGAACCATGAAAACCCCATTTTTGGATGTGAAGATTGAGAGACCTGTGAGAGATTATTCAAAAGTTGAGGACAGTTTCTAATCCAACCTAACATGGCCGTTTCCTGTTTTCGCCCCCTCTTGTTTGGTCCCGCAGATGGTTATTAATGGATGCCAAATGGGAGGTTTAGTGTCTCGCTATTGGCCTGTTGGAGTCTCCTTTTAACGCCATTATATTAAATGACTTGCGTTTAGGACTCGAGGCTACAGCGCGCTCCTCTCGTTGACAATGTGCCTCGGGCAGAGGGTGTCTGTAACTTACCACTAAAAGTACAAATTGTATCCCTGTGTTCAAGAGGAGGAGGGGGTTTGGTTGCTATATTGGCTGCTACCACCAATAAAAGATATGTGTGCTGTATGACACAATTGTAGTGGGGCTGCTTTGAGCCCTGGAGCCAAATGCAGTGTGTTTGGAATCAGTCTGACAGCTATAGAGAGAGAGAGGCGAGAAATCCCTCTTTGACTCTGCTCGTTTTCCAGCAGGGATATATTTGTACTGTGATTTTTTTTGGGGGCTTTTATGAAGGCTGTGACTATTTAAGTTCCTGCATGGTTGATTAGCTGTGTGTGTGTGTGTGTGTGTGTGTGTGTGTGTGTGTGTGTTTCAACATGTGTGTGTAAGAGGAAGAGGGTGAGAAAAGGCTGTAGATGTCAGGATGCAGTTTGAGGGGTGAAGGACTCCCCTGTTGTATGTGAGGCCCTGGAGGATTCCTCCCCCCTTTCTCTCTTCCTCCTTTTCCCTTCTTTCTAAACCCCCCCTTTACACCCATCTCTTCCTCTGTGAGATCCACAATGCTGGGAAGAAATGTGTCATTAACAGGGGAGACCAAAATAATGTTTATGGGCTCAAGCGGCACTGAAATCATTTTCCATATCAGTGCAACTGCATGGGCCCTGCGGGGGAGTAAATCTGATTTTCTCCTCCCTGTGCCAATGGGAAACATCATGGGAAAGAAAACAGATTGGATTGTTAGAGAGACGGCCTGACGCAGCTGTGGGCGGCTCTTTTTATGTGTGTGTGTAACGTGTGTGTATCATAGTGACAGAGACAACCAGAAGTGAAAGAGAGAAGGCAAAATACAAATGTGGATATTTAGTGTGCGTGTGTGGAAGAGAGCTTGAGATGGATGAGGCCCACTATGGTAATCACAATTTCATGCCTCAAGAATAAAGAGCTGGAACGCAGCAAACGGCCCTGAAACACCCTCATGTAACAATGGGTCAGTTAACAAGCACCCTTGCCAAAGTTTGGACAGATAACAAATGGTTCTCCTTGAGGAGTGTGTAGCTGCCCTGTATACAAAGAATAAAATGCTGCTTGCCCTGCAAGGGCTCAGCAAAATACCGGGCCATTCCATAAGAAACACTTGCATTTAATTTGAACCAAGACACAAATAACACAATTGCTTTATTAGGTAGCATGGAGGAGGGTTCAATAAAGTATAATGCTGATTGAAATAACGCCTTGTTGCTTGGAGAGAAAACACTCTTGGCCTGGTGTAATACGCACTTCTTGTTACGCCATGAACATTTAAGTTCTCGGAGGAGAAATTGAAAGCAGAGTTTGGCGATTTTGTGTTGTGACATAGCTTTTCTTGTGAATGCTATTAAATCTGTGTTATGGGAGTAGGGAATGTGATTGCGCATGTGTGGGTGGGTGTAAAAGGAAGGTAATGGGCCTTGAACTCATTTGTCCTGGCCTGGTCCTGCTGCTGTTTCGAATCTGTCCTCCCACCTCCTGTGTCCCGGCCTGGAATGTCTGCTTGGTCTGCACAGATGAGGCTATAGTGACTCAGCACACTTCTGCACTTTCACACGGATCACAGCGAACCCACCTAAACACAGGTCCGAGTGACAAGCCCAAACCTTACAGACCCTATCTTAACCTTTTAGCTTTTGTCCAAACACGCATGTCCAGCTGCTCTTTGTCCAGTTTCTTTGTAGTCCGTCAGAGACATCATCACATATCCTGCCCTGTGCTTTACCCTTAACCTCTTCACCCATATACCTCAGCTTCTTCGAACCCTGTAGCCTTCACCCCTGAGCCAGCTCTTACTTTGACAATTGGAGTTCTTAAACAACACACTTCCTGGTCTGCTCCTCTGCAAATAGCTGCACCGGTGCCGAGTGTCCAGCTCTTTATTTACTGTGCTCATAAAACACCTCTTCAGCAGGAACTGTTCCAGACGTTGCTATCTCTTCCTGTCAGCTACCCACTGCCCTTTTCTACACTACTGTTGGCATAGGAGTGCTGGGATTAGAGGTGAAACCCCTTTTTTTTGCATTGATTACCCTCTCTGAAAAGGAGCCTTTTTATAAATGATTAATTGCAGTCAAATTGAGGTGGAATACCGCTTGAGGAGGCCGGCCAGATAGGGGCACACATTTCTGGCTCTACAAATAGTGAAGGAGGGCGAGAAGGAGAATCGATGGAGGGAAACATATTGGTGGGATGTGTGCATGTTCTTTGACATCACTCCACCCCTCCTAGAACAAACTATACCTCGGAGACGTTTTCTCCGATCTGTTTTCTCTGTCACAGCCTGTGTGGATCCATTGTTGTTTTCAGGCTCCCTGCCAAGCCAGGATGAGCCAGTTGGACTAATTTGTTTAGGATTAGAATCTCTTATCCCCATCATGTCAACTTGTATAGTATAAACAGCTGGGTGAAGTGCGCGGGATGCTTTGGCTGACCTCCCCGCGCCAATTTTATTTGCATAGTACTCACGAAAAAAATCCATCTTACCCCACCATCGCTTCAATCGCAAGCAAGTGGCTGACCACAAAGCCACTCTACAAACACCGGCTGTCAACTTTCAGCGAGACGACCACCATACGCACACACAATCGCACACATGGAGGCACGCATATGCTCGGCGACACACACTCCCACACACTCTCTGGTGCTCTTTCACTCTCAAAGTTTCTCACAGTTCTCCTCACACCCTTATCTACACTTCTAGTCTAAACTCTCGCCCCTTACCCCTCCTCTGGATGTTGCCCTGTCGCACGTTCTCACTCTCTTCCTCCATCCATTCTTCTAACTGCTTCTCCCGCTCCCTTTCCACTTCTCCCACCCCCGCACTGACCACATCCACTAAACTCACTCCACAGGCACGCAGTGTGGAGAGTGTCGGAGGCGTGCGCTGCTGGCACTTTCCCCCACCTCTGCACTGGGCCCAGCTCCAGGACTGGACCGCCTGCTCGCTCTGTCTCTCTCACTTCAGTATGCCTAAAGTCAGGGAGGGAGTTTGTAAAGCAGGGGGGGCAAACAACAACAAACTACAACAACAACAAAAAAAACAACCTCCTGCTACAGTTGTTTGTAGGAGGAGGAATTTGGCTACCAGTTGCGCTAATGTTTTCAAGATGACTTTGACTGTTTGAAGGAAATCCCCCCTCTTTAGTAGCCATTTGAAATTCCTTCTGTGTTTTATTGTGAGGAAGTAGGCGCTGGGTTAGTCAGCGGCTCTCCAGGGTAGTGTGTGCAGTCTGTCTGGGGCTGCCGGTGTGTACAGTTGCCCAAACCATTCCAGTTTCCCCGCGTTGCTACAGAGGCTCATGAGTGAATATATGTACGTGGAAAGTCTGGCTGGCGTCTTCTCGGGCGTCTGAATTCTTGGGCAGAACATGGAATTACATCGGTAGGAAAGTCTGAGAAAGACGCATACTGCTCAATATGTTTTCGCTTGGTAAGTTAACTTTGAAATGTCTGTCTCTTCATCGCCTCCGTCTTCAGTCTCGACTCACCGCTTTCAGCTTCTTTCCTACTCGAGTGTTAAAGAGCCAAACCAGGCCACATAAAGAACTTGTCAGAAATCACAAATCCCATTCTAACAGTAAAACTAGTCAGTTAAAGCAGTGCCAGCAACAGCTACTTCAACTAGCTGCTGGATGTTAAGAAGCTCTTGGAAAAGAAAAGGTTTCTGGTTTTCTTTTTGATCATCTCTCAACTCTTGTTGATAATGATTTGATTTATTTAAGACCAGAAGAAAGGTGGGGGGGGGGGTGTTTTGTCAGAGGGAGAGTATATGAGCTGTGATTGTTCAGGGTGCATTGTGTAGAGCTACACATGGCACTGACCGCTGACGGTGCAACCTAATTTGGCTTGTGCTCACTGAATTTCTGTGTGTAAGTGTGTGTTAGTGTGGGTGTGTGTGTTTTTTCTATCTCCTGGCATTCTATTATCCTTCTATCCTCCCCTCTCTGGCACTGGCTGATCACTGAGCTGTGGAGAACAGGTTGAAGCAGTCGGACCTGCAATTTTCTCTTCTTCTCTTGTCACCATCACTCTCATCTTTCGCTGCCTGTCTGCTGTCCTTGTCTAGACGACACGTCCATCCGTCCCTTCAGGCTGCCGTCTGCAGACAAGACGAAGGGCTGCAGACTACTCGGGCTCATTTTTCAAGAGCAAACGGGGAAATGTGATGCAGAGTGAAATAATTGTACTTTATCTTCTCTTAGACAATAGTAGATCTGCGCTTTTGTGTGTGTGTGTGTGTGTGTGTGTGTGTGTGTGCATTTGATTCGTGATCTAGCTTGTCCAAGCACACAGTGTATTGGTGTGTATTTCCCCAGGAGGAAATTTTGATCTGATTCCCAGCATGCAAAAGAACAACGTGTTGTCAGTGGGTGCTTGTTGTCTTATCAGCTTTTTTTTTTTCCATCACTGCTTGGCCCACAGGAATCCCTTTACATCCTATTATTGTATAACTCCTTGTTAAGACACCAAACAACTCACCCTTGAGTTACAATAATGAGTAGGGGCAAAGATTCTGACACCTCCCTCCCCGCAGCCTAACAATTGAAAACAGATTAATTTGTGGAGAGGTGTGTGTGTGTTTATGAGCTGCACAGGTTTGGTGAGGTTTCAAGGTAGGTTGGAGAGGCTGTTGTTGCTGAGCAGCACACTGACCAACTGCATCTGCCCACTGCTGCCGTAATGGCTACCCTCCCTCCCTCCCTGCCTCAAGCGCTGTTTCTCGTTCGTTCCCATGACAACTGGGCCTTCAATTCTCACTGCTCCGCCCCCCCGCCTGCTGCTCACTCTGTGCCGTGCACGAGGGCCTCTGCCCGGGCCCACATTACTGTGTGTGCATGCATGTGCTTTGGTTGTTGCGTACCAACTGGACTCCCTCACCCTACTCCACCCACGATGGAGTGTGGGTGGAGTAGCACTTAACACGTCCACCTCCAGAGGTTCTTGGATATTTGTGTGTTTTCTGTGTTTGTACAGTCGAACCCGTTTGAACGCAACTGTGCTAGTGAGGGTGTCAGGGTGGGATGTTTCGATGTCAGAGAGGGAGGTGGGGTTCCCCCATCCCAATGCTCCCCTCTCCTTTAATTCTCTAATAGGATTAATCGTCATCGCTGTCAGGGATCGGCGCTGATTAGGATGCACATGAACCGATTTTCTTAAGAACCCATACAAGTGCACTGCTGGCACCACTTAAGAACCGGAGAAATAAATAAACAGGGTCAAAAACAAAATGCAGGCAGAGGAAACAACTTTTACAAGGAGCTGGCTTAGCCGTAGCAGGCTCCCTGGATCCATGTCTTCATTTAAAAAAGCTGCTCAATAAACAGTTACGGTGAGTCCAGGACAAATGCTGCCACGCCTCGGACCTTTGCTTCGCTTGTTCTGCACTGCTTTGGTTGGTACCTAAACTGGACCTGCCCCGACACCATAGCGGACCAGCCCGCTTTAATAACCTGTGTGCTTTCTCACCGACACCTCTGATTCATTAGGCTTTGAATGAGTTTAGGCAGGGCATCATATTAAAACAGCTTGAGCGTTGATAATGTCCTTAGATGTAACAGTGATATGAGAATGCTTGAGAAACTGCACGAGAAAGACATTGTTGCCAAGCACCATGCACTGTAAGTTTCTCAGCAGGAGGCAAACAGCAGACACAACGCAGAGGTAGGGGTCATTCACTGAGTGACAAGCTGTGGAGTCAGCAAGTGTGACAGTGGAGAAGGCTGCTGCAGTATTATTCTGTACTTCTACAGTTCAGATTTTCCCAGTAGGAGACCCTATGGCCAAACTTATAGGTCTGATCTGGTTGTGTATGAGTTGATCCAAGACCCTCCTAAGGTTTTCCTTCAATCCCCTTCTCCCCTAACATCAGCTTAAACTTCGAAGATCCCCTTGCCTAACATCTAGACATCCCCTTTTTATGTATTGTCCCTTTTCTCTCCTTGTCTTTCTGGCAGAGGCTCTCTCCTCTCTTGGTGTGTGAAGAGGGGCTTCACGGCCTCTCTCTGTCGCTCTCACCCTTTCTCTCTCTCTCTGGGGCGAGGCTGTTAATAATGCAGGAGGATTAGCTGATTTATGTGAGCCGGAGGCGCTGAGGAAAGCTGGGGATCCTGAAGGCGACAGAGAGGGCCGAGGTGTGTGCAATGTTGAGGGCGGTGCTATACAGGGAGCCCTGGGTGTCTGGATGACGGGGGGCTGGATGTGTGCCTAGCGAGCACGCTGGCATAAATCCACCCCCCACTGCCCCCAAACCCCACCCTGCACTCCACAGAGCTCTGCCAGAAGTGCTCTGCAGGGTCAGGGGTGATGGGAGGTGGCAGCGGAGGAGGAAAAGGAGAAAAGCATGGATACTGTAGTATGCCATCAGGCTACCTCCCACCGGCATGTTTAATGTTGCTATGGCACCCATTCCTATTGCTGCCTCCTTAAGCTATTTAAAGTCTTACTTGCCATTTTTGAGTTTTTGTGCAGTGTCGAATGTGCTAGTCAAACACTGTTTAGGAGACGGCTTTTTTGTGAGTTTGTGACACGCGTCACACACACACACACACACACACACACACACACACACACACACACACACACACACACACAGGGTGGGTTTTAAGGTAGATTTCAAGGTAGTGTGAGGTTGGGGATTGTGGGGGATTTCCACCGGTCTAGGGTGAAAAGTGTGACAGAGGTCTGTATGTGTGCAATAATACGTGCCCATGCCTATTTGTGTGTGTGTGAGTGTATTTGTGTGTGCCTGTGCTCTGGCCCATGAGCCATAGGCTATTCGGTGCAGGAGCGAGCGGCAGACTGATCGGTTTATCCTTACTGTCTGGCTAGAGGATGTGCACTCTCACCGCCTGGCTGATTAAGACTTCCACACAATTGTTCTCACACTCCCAGAAAAGGGATCGATTCCTGTTTGGACTGATTCATGCTTCAAGAAAATCAGATCATTTGGAGCTCCTTGTGAGATCAACTCGTCATGAGGGGCTGATAATGATTTTTTTTTTTACCATGTTGCTCACCCCAACGTTTTCCCAGCTAGCCCTGTGCGCACAATGTATGATACACCAATGTGTGAGTTTGTGCAAGCATATGCACGTTCTGCTCTCATCCTGACATCATACATATGCATGAGACTTCACGGCAGTGTGACTTGGGGGAAATGGATGTGCAAAGAGTGGAGCACCCGGGCCCCTCACTCAAGTGCACTGGCGAGCGCGTAATGGGAATGCAATTTAAGCAGTGGTTAATCAGTGTGTTTTCTCCAGCTTGCCCAGCAATGCATAATAGACAATCAGCCCCCAGTCACTCGGGCGTTGCTACGAATGGTCAATTACTCATCATAGTCTTGTTAAACACACAGTTCAGCCAGCCAGGGACAGATTGCTCTGCTGGTGCCATCATTATGGTAAAGAACAAAGCAAAGAAATGCTATGTGTCAGAGAGAAAGGGGGACGGGGAGGGAAAGAAGAGACAATGAGGGTTGGGAAGAGGCATGCACATAGTGTCTTTCTGCTCATCATGATGGGACAGAGGAGGGAAAGAGGAGAGAGGAAAGGGCCACTGTGACAAAGCAGAGGGCACAAGGAAAAGGAGCAAAACAGGAAAATAGAAACAAAAGAAAGTACAGGATTGTCGGAGTCATGCAGAGAGAAAAGAAGAAAGAGAGACAGAGGGGGAGGGAGGGGGGTGAAATGAAGCAGAGCAATAAGAGAGATTGAGGGCATGAAAGTGAGAGATGGAGAGCATAAGATAATGGCGGGAGGGAGAGAAATTGAGAAAGGGACACTGGGGAGCAGGAGCAAAAGTGTGTGAGAGCGAGAGGGAAAGAGCCTGAGAAAGTGTGTACTCAGCTGTGAGATGAGACCTCTGTCTGCCCATGGGGAGAGGCTGTGCGAGAGGAGAGGAGACGAGGGGAGAGGACTCTGCTGTCAGTGAGAGGGAGGAGAGTCTCACACTCTCACTCATTCACCCTGTCCCCGGGGCAGCGATCAAATCCGCTTTGCTTTGTGATTCCACCTAGACAGCCAGTGGGCTCCATACCTTTACATCTGACTTGTTTTCTTTATTCACACTCATAGTCACGGTGTACATGCACTCCTCTAATTCTAACAATGTTTTCTCTCCTTACCTTTGTCCCTGTGGGCATGCAGGCAGTGGATTGATGGGCAATTCCTCCGCCTCCTTCATGGGGACCTTTCTGGCCAGTAGTCTGGGTTCCCCCCCTTCCCATCCGTCTCACCCTTCCCGGCCGCCCTCCTCGCCCTCCTCACCCTCCTTCCGGGGCGGACCTCACTCCAGCGCCTCGCAAATCTGGTTTCCCCATTCACATGAAGGTACCTCAATCACACATGCACACAAACACACGCCCCTCATCTGGCCACATCGACTGCATGAAGCGATATTCATGTCTTGGCAGAATCGGGGACAGAGCTTTGTCGGCTGTATTGTTTCCCTGATATTGTGTATTTTTAGGCCGGGTTAGGTTTCCACCAAAGCACAGCTTGTAATCATCTAGCAAAAGCCAGGCTCCCACCCTTTTATTTGTGAACCAAAATAGTCCCAGGCCCAGCATGTTTGGGATGGAGTACAGTGCCATGGTTTCTG
>NW_022280070.1:4382265-4407444 GCF_004355925.1 Anarrhichthys ocellatus
CACACACACACACACACACACACACACACACACACACATGCAGTCAGGAAAATATAAACACACACTCAGTTCAACACCGCACATTTCTCCTTAGATGCGCCAGGAAGTCAGGTAAGGATACAGTAGAGAGATTAATCTGCTGGGGCTATTTCAGGACTTCAAATGCTGGATGACAGATGAATGTAAGACCTATCCAATGCCACACACTCGTATATTAATGCAAGGCCTGCTTTCCTGCGACTTCACTTCTGTCACTTTTAGATTTACGCGTTCATAATCTTCTGCTAATTACACGATGCGATGGCCGCCCAATGCCGTCTAGTGAACTGCAGTCTTTGAAGTTGTATTTTAGCTGTCTTGTATTTGTTTATTTGCTAAGAATAGCCCAGCTGTTGGTTCATGGGGGAACGCCAGTGGGGAGTGTTTGTTATTTGTGGTCACTGATCAGCGGCGCCCCAGTTGCGTGATGCGAGTCTGTTAAGCCATTGCATGCCCCCCCCCCCCTCTTCAAATAAACACGGAGACAGGACAAATACATTTGAATGAGGTATGAGCTCCAGCATCAGCTCAGTCACAGACATTTCCCCTCAAAACTCATTTTGTAAGCATCAGTGTTCCCTTCACCTTTATAGTTTCAGGGTTTCATTGTCAAAGATTTTCTTCTTGTGGAAAAGTAGAATAATATTAATAAGAGTGATGATGATAATGCCAAGCCTAATAAAAGTAATGGAGGTGATTATGACTGGGATTATTACTCAGTTGGCAATGGAGGCCATTATCTCTATTGCAGTTTAATTGCATATAACACACTAAGAGCATGATTGAATCCAGACTGTTCATCAACCACATTCAGCTGTTCCCTCCTCAAGATAATTGCATATTGTCTTTTTCCTGTTTTGCATAAAAAGCAAGTCATCAAAATGAGCGGCACAATTACCCAGACTCTCGCCTCCTCTCTCCGGGTGTCAGCAGAACCCCACCAGCAGCAGAGCAGGCATCGACTTGTGTTTGTGTGTCGGTGCATTAGTGTGTCACTTGTAACCTTAAAGATATTCTCTGGATTTTCTTCTTTTTTTTTTTTCCCCTGCGAGCTGTGTTATTAAAGTGTCTGTTTGCATGCAAATCCAAGCATAGCAGCTCGAATTTGTATTCAAAGATTACTGTATGATCCTCTTGTCTCTGGCATATACCTGTCATGGTGCAGAATGTCTTTGTTTCTGCTATTCTTCTGACACATTTGCCACAGATTAAAGAGCTAAAATCGACCATGTGTCGAGCAATAGATGACAATGATCTCATTAGTCAATCGCTAACCAGTTACTTAGTCTGGATAAATACTTTCCAAGTCTACTAAGAGAGCAGGTTGAATTATATATTTTATTTTTATATTATGTAAGTCTCTTAAGAACAATTTATTCTTTTTTGTACAACAATCATCACAGACTTTTGAAATGTTATTATGGCAGAGATAAAAAAGAAGTCAAATAAAGTGTGATGATTAGAAACCACTTGGATGTATTACTTTAATAATAGACAAGGAGTAGAAATGTTCACTAAGATCTAGATCTGCAACACAATTCAACAAAACGTTTTTATTCTAGTATGTGCACAAGAATATTAGAAATGTGTTGACACATGTTTTTGAGGATATTCTGCTGACTAACATAAGCTCCTTGGTGGAGATAATAGTAATAACAACAACGATAATAATGATGATGATGATAATAACTACGACAATAATAATAATCAAGACATATGGAGAAAGATGATAATTAACCACCTCTGTGGAAAAAAAACCTGACAATCAAACACAGTCAACAATCAAACACAGTCAATGTTTCTATTTGGAAATAGCTTTGAAAGCTCAGTTTCTGGGGTTGGAAGGCAAAACCAGGGAGAAAAAGATGTGTTTTTAACTTAATCTGCATCAGCGCGAACATTAGTGTCGACATGGTCTGAGTATGTTTAGAGAGGGCCAGTTATGTCATGCACACAGACCACATTTCTGTTGGGAGCATGTGTGACAAACCATTAGCTGAGTGACACTTTAAGCAAAGCTATAAATAACATCACCACATACCACTGTTGTATGGTCCCTTGGATCAAGACAACTTGGGCAGAGGGAGTCAGTGAATGTGGTACACAGAAGTCTTGTGTTGATTTTTGTTTAAAGATTCATTGTGTTGGGATAACAAAAGTGTACAGTATACTGTCTTACAAATGCTGGCATATTTATATTCAGGTGACAAGACCCAAACCATTAGTGGCTTTCATGATGTCAGAGAGTAGCATGAATTAAAAGAGTTTTTTGTTTCAGATAGTCTCTTCAGATTTATTACCAACACCCATTGTGTGCACCACACATGGGATTTGCTGAACGGAGATGTGGACTCACTGACACAGAGACAGACATAGACGGGTGGCAGTATATGGCTGTGGGTAGAAGACAGAAAAAATAATTTAAAACAGTATAGTGACGTTTTAATAAATGCAATGTAAAATGTTTTTCATAACACCTGGTAAAATGGATTAGGCCCTGTGAGCTTTTGAAAGATTTATTTTCATGTGTGGGACCGTCATTTAAACCCTGAATAACCCCCCCCCCCCCTCTGAATCAACCGAGTGGGGAAAAAAAGAAGAAAAAGAAAAATTGACTAAAAAAACCTGCGAGCTCCTCACAGGCCCGGGGCCAACTGGCTGAGGTCCAAATGACTTCTTACGTTATGCCAAAAACAATCGCAGTCTCATATCTCTGTCAACACATATAGTCACACACATACATGCACGCACACACAATTGCCTGCACACACCTGTCTAATCTACTTCTGTTTGATACGCCTTTCCAAGCCTATCTTCAGTTGTCCATCTTTCCTTCTGTGAGCAGTTGCTATAGCTTTTCCTTTTATGGGATTTAAGCCGCACCCCCCACCCTCCCCTCTCTTCCATACTCCTGCCTCTCGCTCTCGCTCTCTCTCTCTCTCTCTCTCTCTCTCTCTCTCATATGCCAGCCTGCATCCCTTCCTTTCAATTAGTCAAACCTGAAGAGATCCACCACAGTACTGCTCCTCCTCCTCCCTTTCTGTGTCTTGATGGTTCTGTCACTGTTTCTCAATTAGCGGACCTGACAGGCAGCTCAGCCTGCTCCTCCTTTCCTCTAGGTCTTCTTCTGCCATGCTCTCTCTCTCTCTCTCTCTCTCTCTCTCTCTCTCTCTCTCTCTCTCTCTCTCCTTCCATCTTTGAAATGTTACAGCCATTTCCCAGGAGCCAGTATACAATTCGGCATTCATGTTATTTAGCCTTTTAGCAAAAGTGGAGAAGCCCTCGTGAGCAATGGTAATGGTTTGTGTTTTCAGAGCAGGTATAAGCTGAGTGGGTAGGAAAAGAGAGGGGAAAGAAACACGCTGTCGTCTGCCTCTAATTCAGCAGCTTTAATTCCTTACTGCCTTTAGGTGCTGTTCTATATCCAGCCCCCTTCTTTGTCCTCCCTGTCGGCCCGCTTCTCTCAACCCACCATGCTGTGAGAAATATCTTCAGAACTTCTGGAAATCCCTCCCTGGGACGCAGCTCTGTTTGTTCTGCCTCTCGCCCCTGCTCCGCCCTTGGAAAGGAGGGCATGCGCTCTGAACTCCCCTCTGTCATTCACTTGCTGATGCTGACTTGTTTATGTGAGTATGTGGAGAGAAAGAGAGTGAGGCTGCTGTGCAGTCAGCAGACTGCACTAAGACCCTGCTCACGTCGCCTGCAGCAGCAGCAGCAGCAGCAGCAGCAGCAGCTTCCCTTGTCCTGGCCAGATTAATGGCTGAATGGGCTCTGCCGTGCCCAGCAGGCCCCCTCTTGCCGCCCCACTGGAGGGCATGCTGAAACTGAGCGGGCTGGCATTATCGGGCACAGCCAGACCACGCTGTGAAAAGGGATTACGCCGTCAATCGTCGCGCACACAAACAACATGCTGCCGCAGAAAAAAAGCCCCTCTCCCAGCTTGGATAAAGACTGCCAAACAGCTCTCTGCTTTTCTCCCTCCCAAAATCAGGGAAAAAATGTCTTGCTTAAACAAAGGATCCGCCCTCCTCCCACTGTAGATGAATTGGCATAAATGTGTGTGCTTATTAAGCATGACAGCAAAGAGCCAGACAAAGGGAGGGAGATAGAAAAATAGGTAAAATGGAGAAAAAGTGAGGGCATGTAATTATCACCCCATTGCCCTCCCCAGAAAGCAGCACCTCCTGTGTTGTTGCAGGACTGTTTGCCCTCTCTACATTTCATTAATTAAGATGGGAGCATGCGGAGGCCGCTCTGAGGCGAGGTCATTAAGCCCACCACAACACTCCTCCCTCCCCAGAGCTGGCTCCCAGCATCGGCGTTATTGTTCCACCGGCAGAAAGTGAGACATTCAACACTCGGAGCTCCTGTTTAAACCACGGCGCTGCACACACATGGCCAAATGAACTGCATCTGCGCTTTTCCGGGATCAGGTCGCAACGCTTGCCAACACAAATATGTCTGTCTTTCATTTAGTTGGAGCCATGTTTTCCTCTCTTCATCCCCCTCTTTTCCTCTCGTCTGCGAGTTGTGTTTGACAGTGAGGCTGGAGGGTGAGGCAGGTGCAAAAGCAGTGAAAAGGAGACGTGGAACACTTGAACTTCGCTAGATGACTCAGAGACCGCTGAGATGGTTGACTGTGGTGCTGGTGGACATTAGAAGTGCTGTCTGAAAAGAAGCACAAACACAACATGTCTCCGGTCTCGCTCTTGATGTCTGTTTTTTCCTTCTTCTCTTTCCTTCCTGCCCTGATATTAGTTCACTCATGGTGATAATGCATATAGGTTACTTTTCTTCTCTCCTTATTAATATCTCTGCAGCCTGCATGGAGTAGATGGAGAAGACACAGGTTTAATCATGGCTGTATCACATTACATAATATGCTCAGTATAGCACTATTGTCAGCAAAGAATTTGGCTTTTATTTAAAGTTCACAGTACTTTGATATTATTAAATGTCTCTCTTGCAATCGTCTGGCATAACTAATTATACAGTTGTAGAGATATAGGGAAATTCAATTCACATTGATTTGTTTAGATGTCTTAGTTACCCAATTGCCATGTAAGTGGGTTGTCGTAAGTAGTTCTTTGTCCTAATATTGTGATGGGCTTTCATCTCAATCCATGTTTTCTCTCCTCCACCTTCAAAGTCCTTTGTGTTTTTGAATGTCCCATTGCAAAATGAGTTTTGTGTTTTGTTGTGGTGTAAATGTCCTCCATATGGGCTTGATGCCGTGAGCCCAGGTGTCCTGGTTTACAGTTCCAAAATCCAAATGACCGCTTACCCATGATGTAGGTCAGTAAAGTTCAGCCTCCCAGCTTTCTCTTCATTGTAAACACAAGCTTCAAATCCATCCTTATCACTTCATTCAGTTGGACAGCGGTGTCACTGCCAGCTCTGAGAGAGAGATAAAGAAAGAGCCATATGTTTCAGAGACACATTTCATACATTACAGCAATCCCCAAGCTTGTCATGTATTGTTTGCATTGTAAACTCAGGCAGGAAAGGCAAACATGACAGGCCGAGCCAGTACTTATTTGCGTATGAACACCACCAGCTGCATTGGACCCGAAGGATTATGCTGGGTTAGCCTGGATAACTGCATCTTGGAGGTTATTGTCCTGTCTTATCAATTCTCTCCCTCTCTCTGCTATCCATCTCAGCAGCTCCAGGGTATCCTCGATTCTCAGGGAGTTTGGCCCACACTTTCCTTCCCATGAGCCACTTGGATCACCATGCCAACAGTGGAGTTCTCTATGGGCAGCACCGTTTCTATGACACGCAAAAAGGTGAGGCATGAGATAATTACAATTCAAACAGACAGAAATAATCCATTTGAATCCAATGTATACAACATAGTATGGTGTATTTTGTTGTGAATTATTGATACAAGGATGCCAAGGGACACTAACATGAGAGCTGAATAATCTAATTCTGTCATCACCTTTTCCTTTCTTGACTAATGCTTTTGTCTTTACTGGCCTGCCTTCCTTCCTCTCAGAGAACTTCTATCTTCGAGGTCTCCCATCCCAGCCACCTCTCATCTCAGCCAATCACAGTCTGCCACCAATGTCCAGGGCAGGTTCGGGACACTCTCAGGGGTCCTGCAGCAGAGACAGAGATCCAGGGACAGGCACTGGTCTACATAAGGGCCTAAAAGAGGGGTCAGTGGAGAGAGGAGTGGTACCTGTAAAGGACAAGGAGAGGTCCAGTAGCAAACAAGAGGCAAAAGAGAGACAGCAGCAACAGCAGCAGCAACAGCAGCAGCAACAACAGCAGCAGCAACAGCAGCTCCACAACCATCAGCCACCCCAGCCCACACACCACCACCATTCCCACTCCCATCAGCAGCACCCACACTATCCACAGCACCCACTACCCCTGGAGGAGGTCAACAGTCGAGCCCTGGAGAGGCACAAGGCATCCCTTACCATGGAGTACAGCAAGGAACACCCTCAGAGTATGGGCAAGCCCCTCAGTGCCTGCTTGCACAATGGCAAGATGCAAAATGGAGATGCAGGAACTGGAGCAGGGGCTAAGACCTCCATGTCCAGCTGTGGGGGGGAGGGCACAGCCCTTGGGGCTATGGTGGGTGGAGGGAGCAGCCAGGGCAGGCATATGGTGTCCAGCGTTAGTAGTCGCTGTACCAAAGAGGGGATCAGTGGGGAGATGAGGATCAGTGAACAACCTTCAGACTGTCTGGAAAGGAGTCAGGCACCACTCCACCACTCTCTATCCTACTCTGTACCCCCACCCTTACACATGGGTTCTGCTGCTGGAGGCGCACACCCCCATCCACACCCTCATACTCACCCCCATTCACATCCTCACCCAGGGGGCTTCCACTGCCTTCAACTCCACCCTAGCCACCCACACCATCCACATCATTCACACCATCCACACCACCATCCAGACTTCTTCTGCCCGCCCCATCCTGCTCCTCTAGTCAACCCTGCCTCACATGAGAGGGGGCCCGCCAATGTGGGGCGAGAACCTAAAATCACAGGGCCTACATTTGTGCCATCTGTGGCAGGCCTGGGGGACAAATCTAGTGGTCCATTCCAGCTTGGTAACCCAGAATGCCATGGTGTGGGCGGTGGAGGGGGAGGCGGCAATAACAAGGATAAGGTAATGGAAAAGAATGGAGGCGGTGGGCACCATAGTAGTTGGCAAAGAAAACAACAGCAACAGCAGCAGCAGCAGCAGCAGCAGCAACAACAACAACAACAGCAACAGCAGCAACAGCAGCACCCATACAGAAAGACAGATAAGGCTCCAGATTGGATGCAGTCCCACCACCAACACCTTCAGCCCTCACAGCTTCCTCCACCTCCCCAGCTACAGCAGCCTCCACCTCCCCAGCTACAACAGCCTCCACATCCCCAACAGCAGCACCAAGTTGTACGATCACGCAGTGCTGAGTGTATCAACAGTGGCGTGGACATGGATGTGTTCAGACCCTCGATGCCCCAGGGGCCAAAGGCTGGAAACTCTGTCCCTCATTCTGTCAACACTTCTCCTTACAGAGACTGTTCCCATCCAGGACCCCAACCTAACGTCTCCCCACTTGGAAGTAAAAGCATGGTTCAACATAGTGGGGCTGGAGTAGCCCATGGCCCTGGTCCTGCCGGTAGCTGCTCCTTGCAGAGAGATGGCCAAAAGGTAGCCAGGATACGCCACCAGCAACATGGCCGACCTGGCCCAGATGCTCCTTCTCCTGCTGAGTTGAACCAAGGGACTAGTCAGGAACTAAAAAGAAAAATGGAGATGTCTCCTTATGGTTACGGCAACAGCAGTGGGCAGCACCACCACCAGCAGCCCCCGGTGCCACCCTGGGCCATGAGGCCTTCCCACCACATGTCACAACCCGAGGAGGAGCAGAGGAAGTCTTACATGGATTTAGGAAGTACTGGTGGGCAACACTCGCAGCAGCAGCAGCAGCAGCAGCAGCAGCAGCAGCAGCAGCAGCAGCAGCAACAACAACAACAGCAGCAGTCAGGAATGAGCCTGCCACCTCCCCAGCCTCCCTCAGTACCTCCCCTCAGTCAGCAACAGCAGCAGCCACAGCAGCAGCAGCCAGAGCCCCAGGGCCCAACTCAGGGGGAGAGCAGTGCCATGAAAAGCTTACTTAAGTACAGCAACCAGCAACAGCCACTGCTCCTCTCCCAGAAGAGCCCCTTTGGAGGGCTGGGATCCCTCAAATCAGGTCCTGCTGGGGGGAGCTGTGCCCTGCAGGGCAACAAACAAACTCTACCTTCCAGAAAGGGCCCAGCCAATGACAACGAGCGCCCTGATTACAGTGGGCGGGGCAGGGAAATGGGGGATGCAGGTCATGGGGAAAGTGAGGTGCGGCAGCCGCCAGTTGGAATTGCAGTTGCTGTGGCCAGACAAAGGGAGCCACCTTGTCGCTCAGCAGACAGTCATCCAAACAGCCGACAAGGCAGGGTACATCCCTCAGTGAAAGGTAAGCAGATAGGTCACTGCCTCATAAACAGGGGTGCAGGGAACAGAGACCCTTTTTTTCCTATCTGTGACCTGTGATGACCTAGCAGTGAAAACAAAACAGAAACAAATATATTCTAGAGCTGAAAAACTTGACAAATAATATTGGTGGCACAATTTTCCAGTGATGAGAAAAAAACTTCATTTTTGGAGAATGCATTAAAGCATTAAGAGTCTTGTATGAAATTCAGTGTGGTTGAAATGGCATTAAAAAGTATGATCCAAAATTTGTTAGTGGGGCAAAATAAGAACTGCCTGTGCTCTTGTGAGTTATAGTATGGTTTTGAGAAATTGTGAGGGACTTGTGAACATGTCCTCACCAGGCGAGATCTAATGGTTAAGATGTTTGTCTCGCAGGACCGCCTCGCTCCATGTATCCTTCAGATCCTACTGCTGAAGAGGAGAGAAAGAGGATGAGTGGGGAACAGATAGGTCTGACTTGCTTGGACAGAGAGAGAGATGCATATATCAGGTAAGCAACTGTAAAGCCACTGCTCATTACGTATTTCTAAAATGTTATTGTTACAAACCTTCAGTGGTCTTCATTTGCATTTCCTCATTTTTGTCTCATCCTGATGTCAGGGATAATAAGGAAAGGGTGGAGTTTGCAAGAATCCACCCCTCCAACAGCTGTCACGGAGACCTGACCTCTCATCTCATGGTCCCAGGCGGAACTTCCCTCCAGTCTGGCCAATTAGGAGATCCTGCTGCACATCCTGCTCACCATCATTGGATGCCAAGAACTGGAAGCCCATCCCTTTGGATGACAGGACATTCTTATGGTAAGAACATATAAATTGTTTTGGAAATTAAGATTGTAATTATAACTGTGTGACTTTTTACAGTGTTACAGATCATGAAACGAAGGCAGGAAAATCCTGCTTTTGCCATTTATGGAATAGAAAAAAACAAAGGTGTTTCTATGCTCCATTGACTTAGCTACAGAACTCTGCGTCATCTCAAATTTGTGCAGTATTCAGCATCCAGAACAATTTCAATTTAAGCATCTTTTTATTGGTTCCCAGTCAGGTTTAGAATCAATTTAGTGAATGAATGGTTGGTAGTTGTAGTTTATTTTCAGCAGTGTTTCACATAGCATGTGGTGGGTATAAAGATCTAAACTGACACCCTTTCTATAAAGCAGGTATAGGTCATACAGCCCTGCACCAGAATCTGCCCCCAGGTTTCTCAGCAGCCATGCAAGGCCCTCTGCAGCCAGTCCTGCCTCTGCCTCAGGACCCCTCTGCCCAGCTGGTGGTCCTGCCCACTGAGCCTCCCGCCCATCCTGCGACCCATCACCTGGGTACGCCATACCCTTTCTTTGTCTTTTGTAAAGCCAAGTGTATTTCTAAAGTACATTGAATGTATATGTGTACATTCTCATACATGGACATTATTACATAACGATTATTAGAACTTTGTTTGTAGTTCATCTGCAGTCTACAGGATCACTACCTGTGAAGACTGCTGATGAATTTCCCTTTTAATGGGCTCATTCACAGACACATCGCAATTCCAACATTTCCTGCACACCACCTGCTTGGCTCAGCCGGAATAGGGCTCTCAACGGGTTAGGGTACTTATCCAAAGCTATACTGTGTGTGCACCCCACATCACACACACACACACACACACACACACACACACTAGTACCACATCAGAAAAAGAGGAAGTGTGAGAGTGAGAGAAAGATCACTCCTCAAAACTCATTGTAGACGCATTTTCAGTGAGCAGGCTGTGACATTTAATTAGCTCACAAACTTCAACGGTACGTTTCCTTCTGTGCTCCACAGGAGTTTCAGCCGAGAAGGGAAGTGCATCCACAAAAGCTTTCCCACAGGAAACATCCAAGTTTATGTCTCTGAACAAGGATTTTTGGTGTGTCTAGGGGAAAGGGGGAGGAGGGGGAAGTCAATGGCAAAGGGCGAGAGAATAGAAAAATCTGTTTTTTGAGTGTTTCTACAGTGTGGGCTCACTACTTCCCAAGTGGGACCTCTGTCATAGCACATCACTCACACCAAGCTGTACTGGTCCTTAAAGCCACATATTGAGAAAGGTTTTCCACCCACAGATATGGGAACTAAGCTTCCTGCTGGGCCCTTTCACAGACCCCCTTTTCTGGGATTTCACTGGGCAGGTGGGATTTTTTGGCGGAAATTTCACTCTGAATGCTCCGGCGAGACAAACGGGGCCAATATTTCCAGCCCAGTATTTTGACCTCGAATCAAACTGCAGCCGTCATTATCTGTTCGCATTTCATCATTGACATGACTTTTCCCCCGCCCTCCAACATTCCAGCTAATTCTCAAGGCAGTTCTTAAGAGACAGCTTTCTGTTTCAGGGGAGAGTGTGGGATTGCTGCTGCCTGGGAAGATGTTGTTCTGTGAAGTCAAAAATCGTATTTCTAAAGACATTTGCCTATGTCGTTGCTATAAAATGTGAATACAATGATATTTAAATGATCCATAATGGTTTCTCTGTTTTGAAATGCGTGTGTGGGATGCAGATAATGGATGCATGAGGATATGGAGATAACACGATGTTGTATTCTAGCGTGCTGCGCATAGTGTTGACGGAAAAGGTAGCTTAAGTGTGTATGTGCGTGCATTTATTTTTGTTCTAAGGTAGCCCCCTCCGTCACATTCATCCTCCTTTTTCTCATTAGATGTGATGGAGCAGCCAGGGCTGTGGCCCCCTGTGTATGGTGCCCGGGGCCCACCCTCCCACATGCAGCATCCTGCTGTGTACTCCCGATCCCAGTTTCTACGGCAACAGGAGCTGTACGCTCTCCAGCAGCACCAGCAGCTCCAACATCAGCATCAACATCAGCACCAGAGCCACCAGTCGCAGCAACCACAGTCTCAAACCCAGCAGCAGCAGCACAGAGCTGTGCACGGCATGGACATGCAACATCATGCCACTCACAATTCACAGGTGAATACAACTCAAATTACGCAAGAAACATTAAGATTTTGAGAACGGTCTGATTGAATTAGATCTATCTATCCATCCATCCATCCCTCTAGCTGGGTAGCTAGCTATCTACACATACAAAAGTGAAAAAGCACAGTGAGTGAGTCAGCTTTTCTCACTTGACTATTTTTAACTCTCCTAATATTTTTCTGGGATATGCTGACTTTCTCACAGGGATGGAGTAAATCACTGAATATAGGCTGCGGAGCAAGTAGCTTTTTATTGTAATTGGCCATTACGTTGCTAATGTGGGAAAATCACATGCTTGAGATCTCCCAGATTTTGGCCCTTCTGTAAATGTAGAAATGAAAATAACTTAATTTTATTACCACAGATGCAGAAGAGGCCGGATGAGCCCTCTGTTGAACTAGAGGAACTCATTTCGGAACCAAGAACATCTAAACCTGCCAAGCCCTACTCTTACAACCCATCTCAGAGGAACACCTCTTCGCCTGGGGCCTGCGCCGCTCACTTGTCCCCTTGTTGCCAGTCCCCGTCTCTACGACCACATCCCAAGAGCACTCCTTCTACACCCTGCCCTGCTCCCAGCCCTGCCGCAGCAGCCCCTCACTCACCTGCCATCAGCCCTGCTCCACCTCAGATGCTCAAGGGGGCCGAATCCCAGGACAAGCGAGGAGAGGGACAGCCCCCCCAGGATTACCCACAGTCTCTGGAGCCTGGTAAGCATGAGAAAAAAGGTTTTACAGCTGCCTTTGTTGCATTGTGTGCAATGGCTTCAGTATGAGCTACATTGATAACATCAAATGAAATCCTGTTAACATGCCGCTAGTTCCAGATGTTAAGCCAAATATCTCTGACACAGCAAGAGAAAAGGGACAGTGAATTCTCGTGTCACCTTGAACATTATATCCGGTGGTAATTGGAATAGCCACTGTTGTAAATGATCCTTTTTGTCTGCTGGTGTTGTGCTAATATGTGTGGGTGGCTCTGTTGGCAAGCCCCTGATTGACTGAACAGCTCAAGGCTGCAGAAAATGGCTGCCGGCTGAGCTGGGGCTTTCCACTACCGTTACTTGGGTAATGACTGAGAAACACCTCAATAGCAGGCCTCGCCTCTCCTCCACCCCCACAGGCCCCGCACTCGCTTCATCATCATTAATGTCTGGCTAACGGCCGCCGCACGCCAGAGGAATTGTGTCAGGTGCTCTGATAAACCAAAGCCTGGCCCACTTCAAATAATACACACACAAGTTTGCACGCGGCCCTCTATCCTTCCCACTGCTGAAAGATCAAGGCAGAGTGCAGTTCCTTTTGCTGGTTTTAATCACTTGTGAACTCAAAGGTAGCAACAGACTTACGTTTAGAATGGGCCTGATATGGAAGGACTTTAGATTTGCATAAAATTGTGCTTTCTGTTGTATTTCATCCAAAATTATGTCATTATGAGATCATTTTGTGGAAGGGTTTCATCAGAATTGTTAAGTCAGTATTGACAATTAATGATTTTATTATCTATATTTCTTTCTCTCTATAGACTTGCCTCCTGGATACACCTACCCTGCCATTGCCATGGGCTACAGGAGCGGGCCCTCCCCCCATGATGTTCGACTGGCTGAGCCAGCTGACCTGGAAGCAGTCCAAGTGGAGCCTGCTGAGCATGCTCCTCAGTCTCTCTCCGGCCTGGGGGAGGAGCTAGACTGCCAAGCGGTGGTCAGGCCACTCCCAGAGCCACTCCCATCCGAGGAAGTAGAGAAGGAAGAGGAGGAAACAGTGGTGGAAGAAAGGGAAGAGGTGGAGGTAGCAGCGGTGACAGCAGCCAACTATGTGCTTGGAGAGAGGGAGGTGGAGGAGCAGGGGCCCGCTGAGGAAGAGGTGATGGTTTGCCCCCCTGCTAAGAGCCCGGTGTGCGAGGCTGCTTCCTGTCCAGTTCCCCTTTCAACAGAGGAGCTTGAAAGGCCAGAAGCTGTCATCACCTTGGAGGAGGAAGCGGATGATGAGGCGGTTGATAGCCAGTTGGAGTTTCCTCAAAAGGTCAACATGCCTGAGCAGGAGCCAGAGCTGCCCACCATCATCGAGCTTGACCCTTCTTCCCCTGAAGCTCCTGAGCCTCAGCCCCCGTCCCTTGGGGAAGCAAAGGACAGCGAGCAGCAGCACAAGAATGAGATGAACCCTGATGACGCCTCAGTGGATTTTGTGTGTCTTTCCCCTGCCTCAACTTCTGCCCCTAGCCCAAACCAGGCAACTGTTGCATTGCCCCACAAACCTCTCGTGCCCTGCTACTGGAGTCTGGAGCTGCTGATTGCTGCTGCCTTCTGCACAGACGTACCTCCATTTCCCTTGTTCCCCCTTGGCACCCCATCAGTTGCCCCGTCACAGCCCAACCCCTACCAGGGCATGGAGCTTCTGAGTGAGCTGGCAGATCTGGAGCTGCAGCAGCAAAAGCACACCTGTGGGAAAAGCCAGGGTGAGGGACAGTGGGCCTTCCCTTACTCGTACATGCACACAGAAACACATTCATAAACTCTCTCGTAGTTTACCCTCTATCTCCTCTCTGTCCACTGAGACAAACTCCCACCCCCTCCTCAGGCCTAGCCTTCGTCACTCTGCGTTCCCTCCCAGATACTCCTCTCTTCCTACTGGTCTCGAGAGCCTCTGGTGGATTCTAACACGTCCCCAGAGAGGCTGTCTGCATGCCTGCTTGCCGTTTCTCTTCTTTGGTGTGTTAAAGGCACTTTTACTTTCTAAAAGGCTGTTCTAACGATGCAAAGGCCTCAAGAGAGGGAGAAGAAGCAGGAGGACAGGGCTGAACTACTAGTGAGGGGTGTACACCTCCCTTTCTCACTCCCTCTCTTTCCCTTCCAGCTTTCCTCAGGGAGCTGTCTCTCTGTCTCTCCATCCCACCGCCGTTTGATCCACACGTGTGCACAAACGCGCGCACACACATAAAAACACGCATTTTAACAAAAAGGGAAAAAAGAGACATACCAATTGGCTTCCCTCGCTCTCCCACACACGTTGCTGAAAGTTGGTGTGTAATCACAAAAGCAGTCAATGTTTTCAGCACCCTGGAGCATTGCCTGGCTAATTAGACCCCATTGTTTTAAAGTGCCTTTAAAAGCTTCCTTGTTTTTCAAAGTGCCACGTTTTTTTAAAAAAATGTATTTATTTTTTATTCATGCAAAAGGATGTTTTGTGTTTACCACAGCATCCTAATGCATTTAAATGCTCCCAAAAGAGGCTTCTATAAAAAGGGTATCATCAACTGATTCTAGAGGCAATGATGTTCTCTTTGTGATGCGATATTGTTGACAGCGCAAGGAAGTGGCACATGTCGAGTCACAACAATGGTCTTCACCAAAACAAGTTCTAAAAGAAGTGTGAAGAATCTGTATTTTTTTTTATTTATACATGTAAAGACGTAAGATAGTGTTGGTTTGTAAACAAAATTGCATGTTTTTTTCTCCGTGACTAAACTGCAACCCCTGATATTCAGCCTTTAGCTCAAAGGGCAGCGAGTCCGTTCAGTGCCACAGGCAGGTAGGGCTATATATGAAGAGTTTGGCCCAGATGGCCACTAATATAGCAGCATCTGGTGAGTCCACATTGATATGACCTCTGAAACGATATGCTGCTGCGTCCTCATACTGGTTTAATGTGTCCAATTTCTTACATTTATTTCTTCCTCACTATTCGCTATATCACAAGATGCTTCTGAAATAATAAGCCAAACATGCAAGTTTAGTAATAAGCTCACATGAACAAAACCGTTGTTGTTTACTTTGACATGTTTCTATTGACAACTAGTTCAATTGTAGTGTCTTTTAAATCAAGCATGGATGGACCCAACGTGAACCAAACAATTCTTCTGTTCCCTTAACAGAAGAGGAGTTTCTGATGTTTGACCTCCAGAGCCTTGCTACCCTGGCCACAGCCCGTGCTCTGGAGATGGGCTCCCAGGAGGGCAGCAGTACGGGTTCAGGGCGACACTTCCCAGCTCGCAGGATCCTCAATTTACGTAGGAAATGCAGTTGGACACCTCGCAATGAACCGGTAAGACTGCAGTGTTATTGCCTCAAAACACAAAGTTCATATAGGGTTTTAATCTTGTTTAAATTTAAATAAATGAATAGATAATCTACTGAAGAATGGGTTTTTCTTGCTTTTTTTGAGGATGTTAATAATATTAAAAATAACCACCAATGATACCTCAGGTGTGCCCGGCAAAAGGTAGCATGGAGACCATGGACGGTCCCGAGCTTGCAATGCGTGTGAAGTTGGCTGAGCTACAGCGTCGCTACAAAGAGAAGCAAAAGGAGATGGCCAAACTTCAGAGGAAGCACGATCATCAGTGAGTGTGACTTTATCCTCCTTTCCCTTAAGCTCATATCCCCTTTTTGGCATTCAGAGATTTCAAAAGTAATATCAATTTAAACACAATTGCTTCTAGTTTTCAGAGGGTTCCTTTCTGTATTCTTTGCTGCTACAAACTTTTGAGTTCAGATATGTGCAGAATCTCAGACTTCCCCTCTCTCTTTTTGTCTGCATCTGCGTGTGCGAGCAGGAAGGAGGAAACTCCTCGCAGCCCAGCTCGACGAGGACCGGGGCGGCCAAGGAAGCGGAAACCCACCCTCACCACAGGTCCAGTGTCCTCATCTGAGGGCCAAAGAAAAGTCAAGTGAGTATCACTCAGCCCATCTACGCTGGCTGGCTATAGTCCAGTCTTGCCTGATAAGCCCTTTTGTATCACTGACATATAGGGATGTCCTCTCATTGGCATGAACAGGAAATGGGAGAACACACAGCTAAACCATTCAAGGAAGTCTACTTGAACCCTTTCAAATCTAATCAACACTGGCATTAATTGTATAACGGAATAATAAGTGTCAGTTGTGTGAAGGTCTGCTTGTACAGAATATTTATGTGGACTAAACATACCTAAAAAACCTGCTCACAGGTGTTATTAGGCTTCAACACCGCTAATCTTAAATCTCAGTGGCATTACTGTAGTGCATGTTGAGCTTAGCTATGCTGGGTTCGGGGGGAGCTGGCTGCTGGGGTGGATGACAGGCAGAGGATGTAATTAGAGTACTGTGAATTCTCCTGTAATCTGTCCCAGCAGGAGGGATGTGACACAGCACTGCCATTACAGCCCCACGGGGTCACCGGGGGTCCAAAGGATAACATGATGGTCAGACAGTCCAGGCACTCAGGGAATGAAACTAGAGAGGGAGACAGATAATCGAGGATACAGATTGGAGGATATTCAAGAAACAAGGACCTTACTTTATCTCCAAATGTGTTGATGACATTTTAACAAGTGCAAGTGTCATCTTTTGTCAAAACAGGGGTGCCTGGGCAGTTTGGTGGAGGTGGGGGAACTGATAAATCATGAGGGTCTAGGGGATAAAGGTTTCCTGTCAGGCTTCAATTAGCCTTGTCATCAGGGTTTGGAAGGGCTTAGAGCACTAAATGTCACCTCGCAGCATTCTCCCTCGCTCCGTCTTCTCTTCTCCCTCCTTTTCGCACTGTGGTTTCTGGGCAACAGTCCACGGTGTTCCCAGCTGCCCCTCTGCGGTGTCACCTCTACTCTCCTTCCACCCATGTGCCCCTGCCCCCTCGCCAGGCCAGCACTGATCGGAGTGGGGACGCTGATGCTGGGTGACAATGACACCCAAATGAAAGGGTAACGGGCCGGGGCCCTGCAGCGAAGTGCACTGGAGTGAGGGTAGGGTGGGCTCCGACATTGGGGGTTATGGGGTCTTCTGCAGGCTACGGTACAGTAAACCGCAGTCTGTCTCTCTATTCCAGTGGTTCCCAAACTGGGGGGCGCGGGGTTATAAAAGGGGTGTTGCGACGTGACAAAATATAGGATGCATGGTTCAGCAGCGACCAAAGAGGGGACATGCAGAACATGTTTGGCAACCACAGCTCTATTCTGTTCAAATTTGAGCCTCAGCTCGAGTACCTTTCCTCAAGGCAGCCAGGTGTACACCCCTTTGTTTCTGCGGGTGTGTGTGCATGTTGTACAATGCAGCAGAGAATGACATGACACATCTGAACAAGGAACGGGCAGACTGGGGACTGATTAGCCCCATGTTGCGTTACATGACAGGGTTATGTAAAAGCATGTACTGCACCTGCCACTCATGCCACTACAAGATGCTGACGCTAGGGTGCTATGATGGAGGGCAGTGGGTCAGTGGGTAACAGCCCAGCCTTTTAGTATCTCCTTCCTTTCCTTATTTCGCTTGAACCACAGGGAGTGTGTGTGGTAGTGTTTTAGTGGGCGATAAATCCGAGCCTCCCTGCCTGCATTCTATGCATCTGAGCAATTAGGTATGGATGCAGTTGTGCTTATGAGCATTTATGCAGGCATTGTTTGTTTTTGCGTGTGCCTCTGTTATTCCTGTGGGTAAAGCGCTGGGGTCCTTTGTGGTGCTGCTTTGATTGGGGGGGGGGGGGGGGGGGGCTGGAGAGGGTTGCTGCTGGCCAGCAAACCCTGCTAATCAATTTTGGTTAATTAGTCACTGTACGCTCAGCCCCACCAGCCCCCCAACGAGGGGAGGGACTCTGTCATATTGTGTTTGTCAGCAGCGGAAGGCAAGCCGTGGCGGGATCTGCCTCAGAGGGACAACTCACACTTCACTGCCACCTCTGTCACTCTCCTGTCAGTCAGTGGGCAGACAGTCCCACTGCCCGACAATCGCCTTCATCCTGTTACAAATGAACGAGATTTACACACAATCGAGGCCTAACATGCAAACAAAAAAAAAAGAAGCACGCACATTTGATCGTAAACATATGCCAACAAAGAACTAACATGACACTCTGAATGTGCCTTATTTATCTACTTCACATTTAAACCACGCTTACTCTGTAAATGAGACTGATTTCCTAGGCTGCACGCACACTAGGAGAGGGGAAGTTAATCTTTTGTTTGAGCACGGCCTGGTTCACGTCGGTGTGGTCTGTGGGCAGACTTCCAGAGGGAAATTCAAGGGCATTTGGAGTGGTTGGCCTGTGATGCTGCTCTGTGTAGGGGAAAGAGTGTGCCTCAGTGATATGAAAATGCAACTGGAGAGCTATGATATTCACTGAGAACAATAGAGCAGCATACAAATGCAATGCCTTCCAACCATTCAGTGTATCTTTCAAAGCTATGAAGTGCTTCATATGCGGCACAGACACTCCCTAGATAAAGCGTTAAGGCTTCTTATGCCACACTGCCCTCAAACAATCCCAGGTTCCTTGTTAGATCCCAATTTTTCAAGTGTGTGGTTCAGACACTGGGCTCTCCGTGTCCTTTTTTATCATTATGTTCATCAGACATAGAAAGGAGACTTATTAGATCCCACAGAGAGGTGACTCAACTCTGTTTTCCCCTGTGATGTCCTACCCCCCCCCCCCTTTTTTTCTTTCAAACCACCGCCATTCTTCTCTAATGAATGCCTCTCCCTTGTTTTGACTGGCAGGTCGATGGGGGCGGGGCTTGCACTGTCGCCTGAGGACCTAGGAGGGGGCGGTGACAGCCAGAGAAGGAAGAAGAGGCTGTCCAGTCGAGGCTTTGAGCGGCTCAGCAGCACACAGGTCAGGGTCCCCTTGTCCTCCTCCCTTTTGTCCTCTATGCATCTAGAAATGAAAGAGGCCACTCTTTGTTTCTTTGCGTTTGATATATTCCTTTGTTGCACACTATTTCTAATTAGGTGCTACCTCAGGAGTCAAATCCGCTGCTCTCCATATTAATATCTTTTTCATTGGGGCTTCTACTGTTCCTTTTTCTTCTCTGTGAGTGAGCAAACGAGAGCCCTCTCCCTCTGACGTTCTGATGCTTTTGCGGCTGCTGTGACCGGGAGTGTAACTGGCTCTCTCATCTCTCTCTGTTGCAGCAGATAAAAGCACAGGGCTGCAGAAAAAGCAGTCTTCACAGCATGCTCAGCTCAAAGCTGGCCAGTGATGTGACTCAGCTCAAACAAAAAGCCCAGTGTAAAAAGATTCTCTCAGGGACGGGCTCCAGGGACAAGGAGGTTTCGCCCTGCAACTCCAACCCCAAGCATGGATACAGAAGCCAGGGCCCAAGCAAAGCCGAGTCCAGGCGAGAGTCTGGGGGACAAAGTGACACAGGTAGAGAATGGCAATCACAGCATTGATTGTGCCTTGTGTTTTATTTAGCACAATGTGCTGTTTTTTCACTAGGGGTGATCCGACATTTTCAGCCCCGATAACGATACCTGGACTTTGGGTATCGGGCGATACCAAGTACTGAATCCAATACCCGTGTTTAATCATTAAGCGGTATGCCTCACTGTGTGGAAGTGACTGGGATCATTCTTTTATGTGTGAGGCAACATCAGGCTTGACTTAAACATTGCTTTCTTAACTTTTCCAGCTATTTTAATTTGTATTGGCCTGATATCAGCATTGGTAGTATTTTTAATTTTAATTTTTTTAATTAAAAAAATTAAAATTAAAAATCCCTAGTTTTCACTTTCACACTGTTTAATCCCTAAAATACTATTCTTAACCTAGATTTGTGATCGGTTTTGCAAACTTTCTCAGCAGCCAGTGTGGACAGTGGCCCCCAAGAGAGCTGGACTGGACTTGTGCGCCATGGATGTAAAAAGGGATCCTCTACCCCGACACAGGGCTTGTCCCGTCTGAGCCAGCCCAGAGCGAGAGATCACTGTGGCCAGAGACATGACGCAATGGAGGAGGGAGAGAGCTCCCCCGTAGAGAGTGGCTCTTCTGATCAAGGTGAGTCAGTGACTACAGAGAGCTGGCTATGAGACTTACATCGTGATGGGTCATGGAACTAGTCACAGCAACCCAATATGGCTCAGTAGTAATCAACAGTGTCCTCCTAACTGTAAGCAAGACCCTGGTGTGATTGACCCTAAACATAGAATGCTACAGAAAACAAATGAGTAAGGGCTGCAGTGCATCAAGCACATTTGACCTGTTTTAAGTTAAAAATGAAGAAACAACGTTTGACTTTCTGGTAATACCACTAACACATTGAATCTAGTACCCTCTTAAGTCCAGTGTACCTTCTTGTTAATTTGTTATTTAAAGACAGTCCAACCTGAGTAAATGGGTGTTGATGGATGGACAGTCGACACCTCAGTGATCGGCCTTGTTGGCTGGTCTGGGCTAGATGTGCAGCCACAGCTGTGGACACTTGCCTGTGAGAGGGTTTGACAGCCCGGGAGACTATAGCAGACTGGGTCAAAGAGCTGCTTGAGAAAGTGCAGTGACAAACACACACACAAACTCCCTCCTACACTCCCTTGCACATTAGCTCCGTAGCATGTGGGTTCACACCAGGAAATACCACCGAGGCAAAGCACCTGATACATAATTTCTATGAACAGTTAAACAATTTACTTAAACGCTAATGACGTGCCTGTGAATTTTGATTGAGGGTAAGTAGTACGTTAAACAACTTCACTGGCTGGTAATGACTTATTTGCTTTTCCTATTAGAAGAGGAAGAAGAAGAAGGCAGTTATGATACTGATGAAGGTCGAGACTACCGAGCCCAACCCCCCAGAGAAGTCACTTCTAGCTCCTCCGTGATCGGTCCGAGTCCCTCATCTGTTGTAAAACTGGAGGCTAACCAGAAAGCCAGGAACAAAAAACAGAGACAAGAGCTTTATGGTAAGACGGTCCTTTGAAACTGCTTTATAAGTCAACAAAGCTGCCCCACATCTTCATGGGAAGCATCTGTTTTGTGTTTCTCCTTCTGGCTTGTTAGCTTGGTCTAAATCTGTTTCTTGAACTGAACTCCACAGGCTCCCAGAGTCTATCTGGAGCCGAAGGGGAGGTCAAAGTAAGGAAGAAGCCCCCCTGCAGGCTGGGCCTGGCCACTGCAGTCAAAAACCGCCGTGACGATCACCGGTCCGAAGGGGTTAGAAGGCCATGTGGACCCAGGTCTAAGGAGCCTCGGTGGGGCAGTCTTGGGACCAGAGGCAACCGCTACCGGAGGAGCATGGGACTGGCCACCTTCCCGACCACCAGCGAGAGGCTAAAGAGGGCGACCCGCAAGAGCACCATGTTGAGAGGAGCAATCAATAAGGTGAGCAGAAATTATTTTGACATATAAATAATTTATATCATTAACACGTTCCCTCAAACGAATAATTCATACCTTCAAAAGACTTGAATTGTGCAAACTATTCTGCACATAGTCTTTTTTTGATCATGTTTGTGCACAAATGGACCAAAACCAGAGTGCTCATGAAGCTTTGTCACGCTCTCACCACTCATCTTTTACATCCGTATGTCATCTTCAACAGAGGAGAAGTTGCTGGTCAGTCGGCGGCCCATCTTCACAGAGTGAGGAAGGCAGCAGGGGACGAAGGAACAAGGACCAGCAGGTACTAGTGAACGCAGTGAATATAAAAAGCACTCAATCAAGCACTCAGGAAACCGCCAAAAAATGTCTTCATATATTCTATTAAGAATTCTGGTAATGTCTTACTGTCCTAGATTTCTCACCCTGAGGACAGTTACTGTAGAACTATTAAAAGTACTTAGCACATTGCACATAGCTCAACCTCCTGCTGAGTAATCTTAGGGGAGGAGAGGATGGGAGAGAAGATGTGGGAAGGGGGTGGCTCACACCTTCTGCTGTGATGGGAGTGAAGAAATGGCTACTGATAGGAGATAGAACAGGCACTGTGAAGTCCCCTGCAGTTAATTGCTACTTTGAGTAGCATGCTAAACAATTTCTTCTTTCTTCTATCACACTTTCCATCTCCACGTTTATTTTCTTATCCATTCCTGCATTCATTTATTCTTCTGTACGTTCCTTCTGGTGTGTTTCACAGCCAAAGGGACGAGCAGTGAGTCGACTGCTGGAGAGCTTTGCGGCGGATGAGGGCTTTCAGATGGATGGCAGCAGCTTCTCGGAAGAAGAGGAGGACAACAGCCGCTCGTACGGCAACAAAATCCCTGAAGGTCAGAGATAACACCGGATATCTTGTAACAGTGTTTCAAGCAGCAGATAGTTTCAGTGATGTTGAGAAATATTAAATGTGATGTTTGCTTTTTCCTTATGCAGTTCCAAACTGTGTCCTGACCAAAGAACTCTTAACCGATGGACTTAAGGTGCTGATCTCCAAGGACGATGAGCTTCTATACGCTGCCAGAGTCCACACACTGGAACTACCGGACATGTAAGCTCACATGCAGTGGTTCAAGTGATCTGTTAGGGTGTTTTTTAATACACATATGTCATTTATTTGAATACCTTCATCAGAGTCTTTTGTTTATCAAGGTTGTTAAGGTTGAAATCAAACTGAGGATACAATTAACAGATATAAGGCCGTTTCACATTTGGATCGGACCAAACAACGTAGATGTGAAAGGGCTCGTAGATCACTTCAGTCTTTCGAATTACAGTGACATGTTTACACCTTTGTGTCAGTGTTCATTCTGCACATGAGCTAAACCTTGCACAAAGTGGCATTTCTATGTGAAAGCTGAGACATGGCTAGAGGTGGTGGGAAATTGATGAATTACCCTTGAAGCTAGCACATCCTTCCAGACATCAACACACGACAAAAGAAACCATGCATGAAACCATGGTGTATTGGGGTAGGCATCTTTGGGATCACAAAAAAAAAGAGGACTTTAGCACTTCCTTCCCTTACAAATCCTACATCGTCCCATTCCTACGCTCTGAGTATCAATACGGCACCTCCAGCTCAGGCAGCAAAAATATGCTTTAACAACAGCAGAGTGGGAGTAACACATGACATGGGAGCCAGGCAAGCATAATACAAGCATCTGAAAATATATTTTTCTCTTTCTGCTGTGCTTTTTTCCTCTAGCTTCAGCATTGTTATCTACGGTGAAAGAGGAAACCGCCCAAGAATCTATTCATTGGAGCAGCTGCTACAGGAAGCTGTAAGTTCACCTCACTGCACTAAAACACTCCATGTTACAGGAAAACCCATCAGTTGTTTGGTCTTCTGGGTCACTCAACACTTCTATTTCTCTTAAACATCCTTCTCACCCTCTGCAATTCTCCATAGCCTTCCAGCCTCTCTGTAGCTCTGCCAGTCCCTTCCTTTTTTTCTCTTCAAACATCCCTTGACTGTCTCTCCGGGTCATTGAGGCCATTGAAACCTCTTAAATGCATATGAACATATGGGAGGTAGGGTCTTTGGGTTTGTGTATGTGAGTATCTGTGGATATCCATCAAGCCCAGCTCTGTGTGTAGGTGGGATAATCTCTCTAACACCTGGATCCATTCACGTGTTGGAGTTTAAATGGAAGATCACATGAACTTTATATCCCCTCATAAGTTGTTTCAAGGCTCAGATCAATAAGAGTCAATGATGACCTGGAATGATTCAAAAGTGTCCACATTATATTATAGTGTATCCATATTCCACAATCAAATTGTTAGCCCCTTTAGTTTTTCAGTCGCACCTGGGGTTGTTCAGATTCTTCTTTTACCCAAACCACAAGATTGTTTGGATTTGTAATTCTCACTCGTATGTTAAGATACAATTACAGTGTATGTAAGTCATCCATGTAATGAGACATAATTATACATTGTAGAAACAGCAGCACATTCTTGGCTGGTGTTCATTTGCATTTAGGTAATATGTGCTTCCTGGTGTGCTTTGCATCCAGAATGGAGTTTTATTGTTGACTGCAGCAGGTGACCTTTATCCCATTTTTTTTTTTTACACTGAGAGGATGGCTATAACAGCACTAAGAACAGCTGGGTCATCTAAAGCAAAGCCATCATACCCACATTTCTCCAACTGTGGACATAAGTCTTCACTAGTGCCAAACAGGGTGCAGGATGTTGTGTTTGCTCTCAATTGTCCAGAGACGACGACCCCGGCGGAGTAGAGCAGAGTTTAACTGGCACAATTGTGCCTTGAATTAATGGGTTTACATCATTCTAATAGGGGAAAGACATGGTAATTTGGACATCATTTTGAATGTTTTGTGATCTAAAGTTATTAGTGATAAAGTCGTGATTATTTTGAAATGGAAATGATCACAACTCTACACAATTTATAGACTATAAGCAATGGAATTTCCTTTTGGTTATGCAGAAGTGCAGCACGTATGGAAGTGAGCTGTGTGTAACAAACTTAATTGGCATACATTTCCACTTAAGTTACTTGCCACAACCTTTGTTTTCAATTAAAGCAGGATCAAATGTTAAGTAAATATTGTGAGGAAGTTTAACACCCTGCCTTTTTCACCTAACAGTAAAGTGTTAAAAGTTAACTGAGATTTATACAACACAGGTGCATAGGATTCAATTAAACTTACTTTGTAGTACGTATTTTTGTGCAGTATAAGGTTTTTGTTTCTCTAAGAGCACTCAAATTATTGTTTATATGCTTGTATTGGCCAAGTGTTACGGTAGCATTGAACTGTCCACAAGATCAGTGTTCATCAAGTGCCCGTTGTTCTGCAGTGGAACATCGCACATATATTCGTCCATTTACTATCGGGATCACTTGTCTCCTCCTCCTCTCATCCATATAAGCTCACTCATTCTCCCGTCAGTGCTACACAAAGACCTTCTGGCAACTTTGGTCTTATTTAAACACTGATCAGATAGCAGCTGGTCCTAATTATGCCATACTTCCACTATCTTGTCTTTAAATTAGCCCCAAAGCCATTTATTTGACTTTGACACCAACGCCCAGGATTTTCACCGTGCTCCTACTCCC
>NW_022280070.1:4407544-4414360 GCF_004355925.1 Anarrhichthys ocellatus
CCCCCCCCCCCCCCCCCCCCCATGCACACATCCACACCTCATCAGTCAAAGGGTCCCTCGCCATGGCAACAGTAAATGAAAGCAACCTGAAAGAGCCCCCAGTGAGTGGCGGATGCTGGGGCTGCCTGCATTGTTGGAGGGAGGATCTGGCAACCTGCAATCACAAGCCCTCTATTCAGGCCCTCTTTAGTATTACTCAGCAAGTCAGGATTTACTGCATCATGGCTTCCGTTCTTTTCAGCCCTGACTGGCACATTGGCATGAGATAAGTGCCGCTTGGAAATGTGGCACAGTGACTGCCCATGCACAATGCTCTATGGCTATCACACTGTTTTTATGTATGTGTGTGTGTGTGTGTGTGTGCGCAGTCTGTAATGAATCTTAATTATGTTTTGGTCTGGCCTTCAGGTCCTGGACGTACGGCCAGAGTCGGAGACTATGCTCAGTGAAGGAACCAGGGTGTGTGCTTACTGGAGCGAACGCTCGCGCTGCTTATACCCAGGCTACGTTCGCAAAGGTGAGACAGCAGCTTTTTCCTGTTTTACCCTCTCTATGTTAATCTAGATATTTAGTCATATCTAAGTACTATTTTTTTTTTTTTTGCATTTGCTAATATTCCTGCTCACCTAAGGAATTGCATTTTTGTCTCTTGGAGGTGGTTCATCTGATGAAGGGAAGCAAGGAGGAGTGATGATAGAGTTTGATGATGGAGACAGGGGGAAGATTTCTCTCCCAAACATCCGCCTGCTGCCTCCAGGATACCAGATTCACTGTGGGTGTCTCCTCTCTTTGTAACTGGGAATTTTCCCTTTCATGTTGCACAGTTTTGTCTACCTGTAAGTTAATGCTAATAATCATCTGCCCCTTGTCCTTAGGTGTGGAGTCATCTCCTGCCCTGCTGATGCCCAGCGAGGCCAAGGTTAAGAGAAGTTATAGTCTGGAGCAGGCCCCTCTCAGTGACCGGCCTTATGACAGATACAACATTATCAATACTTTAACTCACAGCCAAACTCCACCTGTTCACAAAAGAAGACCAGGTAACAATTAACCTCTGAAACCTAATTTCACCTCTGAATTACCTAGAGGCTGTAAAGTTTAGATTTGTTTCAAGTGTAACAGTATCACACACAACAAACCCCTAAAACTACCGCTTACCTTGAGCAAAGTATTGAAATAAAAATGTTTTTATTGCTGCATCACTACATCAAATGGAAATATTCCAAATGTCTCGTGTCATTTTATAAAAAATACACACTGCTCAGTTGTGCAAACCAGTACAATAGCCTTGCATATATTATTATATTATGTTAAGTTTATAATGTTCAATTTTTGTTCAAACTCAAAGAGATGTTTATTTCAAATGTGGTGATTTCTGTGACTATGTTTAGTTATTGATGGTGTTGTTTTGGACATATGTATGATATTGAGACATTTCTAATATTGCGTCTACACCGTCCATATAAATGGGGGGTTGGCGGACAAAAAAAATCACCACACAGTTGAATCAACACATCTTTGACACAATGTCAACATTAACTTTTACGACAACAGGACTTGAAGGTGTATCGAATAAACTGGTCAGTGCACAGTATGTGCAAATGAGACATGCTTCATAATTTACATTGTATTGCTAAAATAGCATGACATATATTTTGTTCATTCTAGGGAGACCAAAGGGCTCTGGGAAAAAACAAAAGCAGCAGCAACAGCAGGCTGAGAATGCCAATAAAAATCCTTCACCTTTTCTGGGTTGGCCTTCGTTGGGTAACACCAGGAAGAGGTCGTCCGACAACTTGTTTGAGCTCAATGGGGCACCCAGGAAAGCCTTAAGAGGGACGGAAGATGACCTTTTCCCCTTGGCTAGGACCCAGCCACTGGCCTCCACCCCTGCCAAAGGCCTTTTCAGCAGCAGCTCCTTTGAGGTGGACTCCTTCAGCAGCATTGCAAATGGCTACTCCTCCTTCTGTACTCAGTCCAAAGGGCCAAATCAAGGTTTATCTCTGGTCCCCAGAAGTGGGCCATATGGCCAGAGGCGCAGACAAGATGAGCTTGTTGTGCCAAGAAGCAGGAAGTCTGGACAAGAGTTTTTAGTCAAGTTAGATCATGAAGGAGTGACCTCCCCTAAGACAAAGAACGGCAAGGCTCTGCTGTTGCGAGGTGGCTCTTCCAGTGTGAGTGGCATGCCCAGGACAGAGACTTACTCTCACCCAGTCTTGCTGGTTAAAGACAACAAAAATGGCGGTGCCTCAAGGGTAGAACTTCTCCGGAAAGGAACCACACCCCAAAGAAAGCCCTCCTATTCTCTGCGTCTGGATGAATATGGCGACTTGGGCTTCAGCGCCCACAGAGAGTGTCACAGCTCCTACTCTGATCTGGATGATGACGAGGAAGAGAGGAGGACGGCTGCACTGGCTGCAGGCTCAGGAGGACTAGGGACGGCTGGCCGATTCCTGTCTCGTCTCTCGGTCTCATCATCGTCTTCTGGTTCTTCAAGCTCCTCCTCTTCAGGGTCTATCTCCAGTTCCAGCTTGTGCTCCTCGGATAATGATTCCTCTTACAGCTCAGAGGACGAGGACAGTTCTACATTGATGCTTCAAAGTTGTATGTCTTCCCACCGGGGCCTCCTGCAACCTTCTGAACCTTCCACGTCTTCAAGGCCACACCAGCACTCCTTTGTGGCCAAAGCTCTGGCTGTTTCCAATGCCAAAGGAGACTCCCCTGACCAGATCTCCAACAGCAAGTCCCTGAAGAGGAAAGAATGCACCAGCTCCCCCTCTAAATCATCGAAGGATTTTGTGAAGAAACCTAGGATGCTTCCAGATGACACCTCATTTATTCCAAGGCCTAAGATGTCTGCATTCATGGCAGGACGACAAATGTGGAGGTGGTCAGGAAACCCCACACAGGTGAGAATAAACTAGTTTCTACTGCATCAATGTAGCAAAGATGTCATTTTCTTTCATAATATCAGTGCTTAGAATACTAAGCTGGAGGTCAAGAGAGGTAATAATAATCATAATTTTTCAAACAAGATTGATAAAAGTGTTTGGTTTTCCACAGCGGCGAGGTCTGAAAGGCAAGGCCAGGAAGCTTTTTTATAAGGCCATCGTGCGAGGCAGAGACACAGTGAAAGTGGGAGATTGTGCTGTGTTCCTTTCAGCTGGACGTCCTAACCTCCCATACGTAGGTCAAATTGAGAACCTCTGGGAATCCTGGACCTCCAGTATGGTGGTCAAAGTCAAGTGGTTCTACCACCCTGAAGAGACCAAGCTTGGCAAGAGGCATCGAGATGGGAAGGTGAGCAGTGATGGAGGTTCCGATTTTATGGGGACTGTTAGTCATTTGTAGCATAATGGCAGTTTTAAATGACAATATTCTTTCTTTCTTGGTTTTTAAATATAATGATGCAACTTACCCTGTATTTTCCCTATCCAGCATGCCCTTTACCAGTCGTGTCATGAGGATGAGAATGACGTCCAGACAATCTCTCATAAGTGCCAGGTGGTGAGCAGGGAGGAGTATGAGTGTCTGACTCGCAATCAGAAGCCGAACAGTACCTCCCCAAACCTCTACTACCTGGCTGGGACGTATGACCCCACCGCTGGTCAATTGGTCACAACGGAAGGGGTTTCCATCTTGTGCTGAACCTCCATGAGGACACTACTGAAGGACTCCTTTGGAGGAAGGATAAAAGTCCATGACTTTACCTACAAGACCCTCCAGCCTGGGAAGATACAAAGTGCACCTTGGGTATGCCTCAAGGACCCATGGACTAAACGTCAGCACCGAAGCAGGGCTGTCTGAGGTTACACACTGGAGTCTATTGGCATCTAACCTTTGTGGAAGTGAAGGGGATGTCCATAACTGGTTGATCCTTTCAAGAGGAATAGAAGAAAGTCTGGGTCTTCACAAAGTTCAATAGTTCAACTAATCTCTTTTTAATGGATCCATGTGACAGACAGCTTCATAAATGGTTTTAGGACTCATGCCTCCTGCTCCGATCACATGTCACCAAAGGAGAGCTGAGAGTGCATTTGACTGCAAAATATTATGAGGCTGAATAGGTTCTGCGGACCAATTCTTCAAAGGTAGCCTTACCTAAGGGAATGGAAATGAAAGTGAGGCGTGGGGCTCTCCAGAGACCTCTTCATTCCAGGGAAGTTGAAAACATGTAAAGGATGTAAAGTTGATGTCTGTAAATATTTTTGAATTTTTCCCAATCAAGCCATACACTTCAGTACCTCTCGCCTGTCTTAACTGTTCAGGTGTACATTGTACAGCTCAATTATTGTATTGTTGTCTGTTGTCTATATGTACATAAAAGCTATTTTATATAGGAGTTTATTGTATATATGAGATGTATCTTTCCATGTTTGCGATTGATTTATTTTTATATGGGTGTAGAATACATTACGTCATTTTTCCTTTGCTTTGGGAAGTCAAGATTGGAGATGTTAGTGTTGCACTGCATATGCCCTGCTGAGACAGACGGAGACCGACAGACAGAGCACAAAGAAAGAAGGATTTAGTCTATAAGTCTATAATAGAAGACTCGCTTTCTGAGAGAGAGGAGTCATCCTGTTTAAAAAATAGGTCATGTGGCTTTTTGTAAAAGTGTTCTGTTACTTTGCATTGTTGTTATCCTATTTTAAAAACACCTTTTTATTTATGTACCTCTCAGTTGGTCATCATCACAAGGCAGATCCCACTGGACTGCAATCACGGGTCAAAAATGATTTAAGATCAATTATATGAGTATAACCTTTTGACACAATATTTGTGTGTGATGAGTGTCCTGGCATCACTATAATCATGTCCAAACAAATCAATTTAGAACAAGAGTGGATCTGGAAATGTGTTAAATGAATGCATAGTTCAACACTATGATCCACAAAATACCAAAGTGTCTTTTATTCTCTTCATTTCCTTCATTTAAATTTAACACATGCCAAGCACCTGTACTGAACTCAAATCAGACATCACTGGTAACTTATTGAATACTTGTCCTCCACTATGTGCATACATATTGGCTTAGCATTGTGACAATGGTTTCTTGCACATGTACCTGCAGTTTTGTTTCATGCAAACATATGCAGCAAAGGTTCACCCGGGACTGTGACTATGAAGGTCAAGGTACTGACAAAGTAAGATATTGAGTTCTGGCAATTTGTTGGAATTAGTCTATTTTAGTTTCATCAGCCATCTGTGTCTATATTTTGTACAGTACATGCACATACTCAACGCTAACTGTGAAGGACAATCAGATTCACAAAGCAATGGACATAGAGTAGGTTCACTCAATCTGAAAATTACTTAAATTTATTTAATTTGTGCCAAGTACATTTTGTCTATTTTTTGTCTTGTTTTATATGCAATCCTGAGTATTTTTTTGTTCACAAAGTTTTATTTTGTTCGCCAACATTTTATTTATTGTCAATGTTGCTGTTTGTTCATGCCAAGAGCGCTTTATGAGAATGTGACATTGTTTTTCTTGGTGTGATGTCGCATTTGCATTTCTTAAAAAAAAAAAAAAAAACTGGTCTTGTAGAGGCCATCTAGTGAAAAGAAATAAAGCAACACTGGATTCTTCTCATCCGCAAACCTCTGTGAATTAATTCTACTTTGCTGGCTGTGTCCTCTTCATCTCACCGCATCTGCCATTTTTGCATTGACTCATTTATGTTAAACTGTTTTGTAATGACTAAGATATTGTCTTTGAAAGACGGAATACATTTAATTTTCTCATCCAAATGGGACAGAGACACAATTATACCAAAGAGACAATGTTTTAAGAACAGACTAACCTAGTGCCAGTGCATTGGTACATTTTCCATAATTGTCGTAGGTCTAAGTTGGTGTTTAAAAAAAAGAAAAGATTAAAAAGTGACTTTATAAGTTTATCCAACACAAATCGAGTAACTAGTTAAGACAGGCAAATAAAGTTGATTAGTGTCATTTGACTTTAAAAATCACCAGGAAGATGAGTCAACAAGGAGTCTGTACGACAAACGCTGCTACTTGTTATGTTTATTCTTACCTCCAACCTTGACCTATTCTAGTTTCTTATGACTAGATGTGGTGATGGCAGCTCTTCCCTTGTTCTGCGTTATGTACATCACATATATCATAAATATGCATGTGCTGGGCTCTGTTCTTTTATATTTAAGGGAGTATTAATGTGCTTCCCATAGAATTGTTGAGGCTACTTTGAGCACCCCAAGCACAAGGCCCTTTTTCTGCCAAAATCTTTTATTTGTTGCGATAAATCCTTTGATGTAAGTGTCTCTGGCTAAACTAAGTTTATGTGAGCTTTGAGTTGCTTAGTAAATAGAGACAAATCTGTCACAGCATCAAATAAAGCCTACTGGGTTTAGCTGCCAAGCTCTGTAAATATGATGTTGACTGATCAGAGATAGATGTGGGTTTTCGTGATTCAAGATAAAGTAAATTTGCCTATTTTCTTTTGAAATGAATTGGTTCTCTCTCGGTGTATCTGTGGGGTGGTAGAAAACTTCTAGATAGGCACCCAAAAGCTAACGAAAACTACAATTTTGTCCCGAGCCCTTGAACGAATCTGTCTGCATTGAGTGTGTTAACGTCCTCAAGATTTGTAAATGTGTAATTTCTGTATTTGTGCTGCATTTTCTACAAAACAATTTGTGGTATAGGATCAAGAATTTTTATAGATGATATATAAAGAAAATACCATAACAAAGAATGTAAGATTTTATTCAAAATAAATGTTTGTATCTGATCAAAATAAAGGGGGATATATATATATATATATATATATATATATATATATATATATATATA
>NW_022280070.1:4414370-4416574 GCF_004355925.1 Anarrhichthys ocellatus
TATATATATATATATATATATATATATATATATATATATATATATATGCATTTTCACATCTCTTAAATGAATAGATGTAAAGGAGGGCACTCTAGTGGAAGTCAAAGCACACTACATTACACACAATGAGCTTGTAGACTAGAACACCTTATTTTTCTATTTTTATTCAAAGACACAGTGTAGTAGTCTGTTTTGTTTTTGTCTACAATAGCTTACAAAATGCCAGCATCACCATGAATCCTTCTCCATTCAGAGCCTGGAGCAGCAGGTATGTTCCACTATCCCACAACATCATCCTTAATTGTCAGCATTTATTTGCATATACGTGCTCATCAGCTTTGACGAAGCCAATCTCTGTAACCTGAATCAGTGAAATAACCACTGGCTGGGCCTAAAGGAGACACAATATGGGTCAGTGACCTTTCTCTGCAGGCCCGGGGGTCTTTTTGTTGTGCAATGAGCCTGAGTAACGCCACCCTTCCCCCTAATGCCCAGACAGGGGCTAATGGGCACATCAGTCATTCCAACAGCGGCCCAGTGAATATAAACAGCTCTGTTTACCACCACAACCTTTTGTGTTGTCTATGGCCACTGCCCCGTTTCTAGGCCGTGGCCCTTCCTTCATCATCAGCATGGAGGTAGGAGGAATTCTCCTCACCACTGGAATTGAAGATCAGGTTAAGAGTGGGTGTGTGGGAGACTCAGGGTGATTCTCATGTTTTGAGAAGGTTTTGCTTCATTACTCCTCTGTGCTAAGATAAAGACGGCCAAGAAAGTATTCATCAGGGATCTAATGAGCACAATTTAGGTTGTACTCAAGATATTTCTGACAAATTACACACTTTGAATTAAGCCAAGCAAACATGCTGTATCCGCAGGAAAGATAAGGTCACTAAAACAAGTCAATGCACAGAGGTTGTCTAATGCTTTCCTCATTTGGACGACATTTTAAAGACTGTAAACTGTATTATGTTACCTCTCACTTGACAGACTGGTCTGCCTGCCTAATTTTTCAGTGCCGGTCTGGTTCAGCTCGCTCAGCATCCAGACTGTGTTGCTCAGTGTCAACAGGGGGAATGCTTCCCTGTACAAATATCTGCACCTCATAAATGTCTCGCCCTCTGCTCGACCCTGTCTGGCCTCTGACTGTGAGGGGGTTGAACAGGGGACAGGCAGCCTGGTGTGTGTGTGTGTGTGTGTGTGTGTGTGTGTGTGTGTGTGTGTGTGTGTTGGTTGAGGATGGTTGAGGTGAGGTCTTGGGTCTTAACAAGGTGCTGGGAAAAGAGAGCAGGACAAACAGATCATTCAGACCAAGGGCATGATTTAAAGAGACATGAGCTGCTACAACAAACTAACTGTTGCGTTGGCTAATGCAAGTAGCTACTGCTCAATAAAAAAAGGAAAATGTATATCGGAAGAAAGTAAAATACGTGTTTAAAAGTAGTTCACAATATACACGTTATAATATATGCTACGCTACGTTATGCATTTGTCACTTTACTGCCCACAATACAATGGTAGGGTATTGAAGATGAAATGTGAAGCTCATCATTGGACCAATGCAATGTCAATATAGTATCATGGTTGTTGATTGGTAACGACCTAAGAAAGGGATTTTGGCCAATCACAGATTAGCAATAAAAAATGTATTACATTAAAGGTTCAAAGGTGCAACATACGGGGATTGGGAGCAATTCGATTGCCTCTCAACGTCTCACAACATGGCGACGGCGAGTCATAGGGCTCAAGGGTTTTAACAGTTCTAACAGTGCAAACAAAACCGAAAGTGCTGACAGAGCTAACAGTGTTTACTTGAGGGGGAACCGGAGGGTGGTTGCTACGCTTCCCAACGACGCAGTTAGTCGGGACGGCATTATCAGTTGTAAACCACTATATGAGACCAGTGCACACCTGGCGGCCGTGAGCTAACCCGTAGGGCACGCTCACATGTACGAATATGCACTAAAGGCACTCGCAGCCAGCCCGGCTGTGTCAACAAAGCAAGGAGAAGCTTGGATAACAACACACACGAGTGCAACCTCATTCTCTGCTCAGGTGATTACGCTACTATATCTTTACATGGCAAATAGTTGTTTGCCGCTATATCTATGTATGCTCTGAATATTGAATGTAGCACCTTTAAATTGATATAAGACTTCCCGCTCTAATGGAGGACAGCAGTAGCCCTTCCTCCTCTGCCCCCC
>NW_022280070.1:4416674-4457120 GCF_004355925.1 Anarrhichthys ocellatus
CCGCCCCCCCCCCCCCCCCCCCCCCCCCCCCCACCACCACTTTCTTGCCTGCCCTGCTTTTTGAAACATTCCAATCTGAATAGCATATCGAAAAAAGTCATAAAAAAGTCATAGTCTAGCATGTCGAAAGAAGTCATAGCATAGCATGTCGAAAAGTCATAGTATAGCATGTCGAAAACAGTCATAAAAAAGTCATAGTCTAGCATGTCGAAAGAAGTCATAGTATAGCATGTCGAAAAAAGTCATAGTATAGTATGTCGAAAACAGTCATAAAAAAGTCATAGTATAGCATGTCGAAAAAAGTCATAGTATAGTATGTCGAAAAGAGTCATAAAAAAGTCATAGTCTAGCATGTCGAAAGAAGTCATAGTATAGCATGTCGAAAAGTCATAGTATAGCATGTCGAAAACAGTCATAAAAAAGTCGTAGTATAGCATGTCGAAAAGTCATAGTATAGCATGTCGAAAACAGTCATAAAAAAGTCATAGTATAGCATGTCGAAAAAAGTCAGTTAGCTGAGCCCGTTTGCACAGTGAGAGGAGTTGGTTGCTCACTTTGAGGCAACTTAATTGCCCGTTCACCTAGTCCTGTCCTAGTCCTGACGGGTCCTACAACTATGTGGCTCTGCTTCATAGACTCTCATGAAATCTTCATGTTGAGGCTGATCTTTGGGATTTCGCGCTAACGATGTTTAAACGTTGTGTAATGTGACACTCGAGAGGTTGGAGGGAGAAATGGGTTTTTAAAATGTTATGTTTCTACATAAAAACTTGTGGAACTAACATTAGCAGAGTATGTTAGCACATCATTAACTAGCTTTAGCACTTCTATGCAACGATAGCTACTGACAGTATACCGAATGTATACACATGCGGCTTTTGATGATTGAAACAGTGAATAAAGACCTATGCTTTACCGGAATAGTGTTGTTCCTAAATTTCATGTCACCTGCCTCGATCGCCAAAGTTATGTGGTGATGCACTTTCACACCGTGATATGCTTTAGGCTAAATCTTTATATTTTTAACTTATTTTTGCTGCAGAATCAGTTTGACATCTTGGATATATTCCTCATTTTCATATCGTAGACCCTTCTGTCAGCTTCTCTCACTTTTTTGTTTTCCAAAAAAATTTGATAATATTAAGGCAGGGAGTGCAGTTAGTGACAGTGTGAGCTCCATGGTAACTCTTGACAGCTTGAAGGAGTAGCAGCGGGGGTCGGGGCTTAGCAAAGGGTCAATTGACCTCAACACATATCTGAAACTGGGTTTGATCTAACAGGTATGGATGTCTTCCTGTGTCCAACACAATGATGGGCCAACAGCCGCAGTACTGTCCACAAAACTCTACTGACCAAACAGCAGGAAAAGTTACAGCCTGTCTATATAAGGGGTCATTCTCGCACGATCCCATTTGTAAATGCAGGACAGCTGGAAACGCTCTTCATCTCATGAATAACAAAGAAAGGCCTTTGGCGATCAGCTGTGAGCTCAGTTAATCGGTTGCATGCAAAATTTTGGTCTTCAAGGTAGCAGGTATGATTCTTGTCTCAACTCTTGTAATTACCTGTCAGGTCGGGTGTTGTTTGAGAAGCTGGTATAGAAAATTACTGTTTCATTCTTCAATACACCCTCCTTTCTTTCCACGCCCTCTGCGTAGTGGTGTTTGTGCATTCCTGTGTCGACAACCCCTCCTCGTTCTCTGGGGGTGTTTACCCCCTTTCACGGCAGCAGGGAAGCAGCTCCCGCCATCCCATCTCTGTTTACATTGCTCTTCTCCTCTATTTACTCTGTGCTCCAGCGCCCTGGCACACTGCGCTCCAAACAGCTGTTCCATTATGGGAAGAGCAGGCGTTTCAACCACACAGTGCTGCCACACAGCTCTCTCCGACGGCCCACCATGGTCGCTACCATGATGACTGCCTGGCTCCGCTGGCACGCCTGCCATTGTTGCCATAAAGCTCAGCCTCCTTCAATGCCAAAGTGACTTCTGGGCATAGAGTCAGCAGGGGCAACTGTCAGAGTTTGTCTTCAAACCGCAAGACAAATTTGCAAAGTTCAGCTTTTAAATAAGTGTCACTGTACGGGATGCAGTTATGCGGTGATTTAAACAAGCGGCAATCATATCCAGATGATCTAGAATAAACTGCCACAAACAGCTTTACACTGAAACAGGGCTTTTTTATTATGTCATGACAAAACATTCGGCATTTCCATCATTTTGGCACATTTTCTGTGAGTACCCTATATATCCTGCTTCTACATGACATTATCCATGGGGGCCATTATCCCACAGAGCATGAATGATCCTTCCACCGAAACGTTTTGCCTGGCAGGTAAAAGAAAGACTATTGTCTAACTGACTGCCTTAGGGTCATACTATACCATGAATCTCCGGTGAATCATTTTTTAACCTTTGCATGTTCTTTTTCCTGCTGGTGTGCACAGCTGGTGCTGAGTCAGGAGACAGGAAACCTGGGAGAAAGGCCACCAAGCATCCCCAGGCTCCCAGTGGACTGCTGCAGGGCCCTGTGGCTACACAGGACAGGAGACACTCCATTCATCACAATACAATAGCTACTGCTTGGGGCCAGTGGAATATGGGCCTGTCTGTGTCTATATGTCCCTTCATGTGTAAATATGTGAACTGGCATGTGTGTGTCTGTCTCCCTTGTCTCTTTCTCTCAGGTTGTGTTTAAGATTGGATGCGTTTCATAAAGCATGACACACATTGTTTCGCCAAATATGAATATAAAACTGATTAGTGTCAGTAATTAAGTAAATTACACATTTAAAAAGAACTGGTGCAACGCTATATCGGCCTTTGAATGTAGAGAAATTCTGACCATTGTGTCATGAATCACAAAATGACCAGTTCATGCTGCTATTGTAACAGAGCACAATCCACAAACATCATCCATGTTTCACAAAAGCCGGTATACAACACTGATCACAGGGATACAGATCCACCTCCCTCTCACTTCCTTGACCTTTTTTCGATTTAATTTGTACGTTTTTGATCAGATGGTGTGGATAAAATAACGCCAGTAAAGCACCCTGATTGTTTAAATCAGACTTCAGAATGAACTCCTGGTATATTTCATTAACAGGTAAGATTGATCTACTGTGCTCTTGTGTGAAAGCTACCAGATATTTAAAAAAAAATAGGGGAAGAAATTAGAAAGAAAGAAAAAATGAGGAGAATCTCCTCCATCCTTGGACGCAGGTGGTCAAAACAACTGATGCTCTGTTGCACACTCTCCATAAACTCTCACGGCGATAAAGACACGTTTAAGTTGCTGCAAACACACACACACACACACAACCTCTTTCTCCAATCTAGCCTTGCTCTGTAGTAGCCTCAACCACGATGAAACGGGATATCAGCATGCATAATGACACGAGTGGTGAGTGAGCGTATTAAAGAGAGAGACATACAGACGGAGAGAGCATGAACTCATGCATGCCTGTGTGTGTGTATAAAAGTGCCAGTCATAGCGGGGTATAAAATAATTCTGCCCAGCTGCCAGGCCCCCAGTGCCGGTTGCCAGAGCCCTTAAACACATCCATATCCTTCACTGGATGGCTGTGCTCTACTCTCCTCCTCGAATACATCTAGCACTTTAAAAATATACAATCTGCTTAGATACCATGTAGTCATAAGCTCCGTGACTGGCACTTTGACATCTTATCAACATGAGTTGAAGCCCCTGAGCAACTAAGCCAGGCTTTGATCAGACATTTTGGAGACATCTCTCATTTTCTTCAAACAAATCCATTGGGGATGGTGTGCTAAATTCGAAACAAACTCAAAGCACTAAATGTACCTTATGATGGCTGGAAACACAGGCACAAGCTATATACGCTCTGTTTAATAAAGAGGTGAAAAGGGTGAAAAACAATCTGCATGTGAGTGAGGAGGAGGAGGAGAAGAGAAAAATGTTAAAGAGAGATGAGGACAAAAAAAAAGGTGAAAGAAATTCAGCCAGAGAGGTGAGGGAAGAGCACAGCATGCATATGGGCCTCGCTATGAGATCAACTGACAAACATCTCTGCAACCTTGGCAGAGGTAAATCAGCATCCACCCTCTCTGAATGGCCTGTGACAGTTGTTATGTACAGAGACTCATATCTTCTCCTGAATTCTAGCCCTGCTACCTGTCGGGGGAGAGAAACACAAAGTGAGTGTGTGTGTGAAAAAAAGGAGATAGAAAAGTCCTGCTGCTGCTCAGTAGGGGAGAAAGAGAAAGACGAAGAGAAAGAGAAAGATGTAGACAAGGAAGAAAATAAAACCTAAATGGTTCAATTCAGCTGGTGGAGCCACACAGAGATTTCACCCGAGGGCAGTATCATGCCCTGTTTGTGTCTCCATGGAGACGGGCCTCCTGAGTGTGCACTTCTGTACACACTGACAGTAGTCCTGCTAGCTAGTCCTGCTATTGATTTCCACACAATTTCCCAGACCAGATCAGTGGACGAAGCTAGCTTTCGGACAAGTTCTCTGCTGAAAACTGAACTGGTTTTGGAGGACTGCGAAAAGCTGCCGTGTTTAGACTCATTTCTTTGCATGTTTTACAGTTAATCATTGACATTTAAGGAGTATTTGATATTTCACATGTGCTTGAGGCATTCCTTTACCGAGTTCTAATGTACGGCTCTCATCGCATCAGATAAAGTATTTTCTCAGCTGCTACCAGGCATTTGCCGGGGAAATCTCTAGCTTTGAATATATTAGGTTTTAAAGAATTCAACCAACTGGGCTAAAAGCTTGATAACATCTTATAGTCTGGAGCCTTGAGATATAAATATATCCTCAGTACAGGGCATATCAGTTTTGTATCCTGCATGGTTTCAAGCCCTGAGGTAGTTGTCCTTAATGACAAGGCTTTTCTGTCATCTCCTACCACTCAGCTCCACTTCCCTTGCTATCCTGACCATAGGAACCACATCAGAGGCTCAAGATGGCCTTTATCTGGGGTCTATTGACCAGTGTCGGCTTACAGGCCTCACTCTGTACACACGGCACATTATGGAAGTTTTAATAGGTGATCAGAGCAGCTGTTGCCAGCACAGCGTTGATTTACTGTGGCTAAGAGAGGGCTTAATGACTATAGAGGCAGACAGCTCTTAACCCTTTGATGTGTGCTGGATAATGTAATAGGATCAGGTAGCCTCCTGGGAAAGTTGCATGCACTAACATAAGTATACAATAGCACAAACGCTTTTGGAATACAGTTACATAGTCTAGAAGCTCCTTAATAATAAGAGTGCCAACCTTTTACTGTTGTACAGTAGAAAAACAACATATGGGTTTGACTTGTCCCACTAGTCATGGCTTGTGATACGCTTGTTAGGTCCATGCATGAACATATAAACACAAACACACACACACACACACACACACACACACACACACACACACAGTTGTGTTCCTTGCTGACAGGTGGTGCATGCTCAAGGAAATACAAGCTTACCCAGCACAAACAGCCCCAGTAGGCTTAGCACGTCAGCGGAGAGCAATTGGAGTACTTATGTAGTGGCTAGCACTATTCAGACCATGCAACATCCATCTCAAGGGTCAAAGGGCACAAATTCAGTTTGCACCTTGAAGACACCAATATATATTACAGTGTGTCCGACGTCACCGTTGGGCAAACGACAGGGACTGGTCTGGTCATGAGATGGATTAAACATCTGATGATTTGTAGGGTTGACAAAATAAGACTACAAGTCTACAGCCAAGCTAGGGGCTCTGTGAGGCTGTATAGTGAGGCTAAATGAAAACTATAGCATGCCAACATTATTACAGTGACAATGCAAACATGCTGATGCTGTTGAGGTATATAAATTACCATGATCATCATTTTAGTTTAGCCTGTTAGCATGGTAACATTTGCTAATTGGCCCTAAACATAAAGCCGAGGCTGCTGGAAATCTGATTAGTTTTGCAGGTATTTCCTAAAAATCGAATAATTGGGCACTTTGAAATTATGACCTGATAATGGTATAAGAGGAAGCCGGAAGTCAGGGAATCACCAAAATAATTACGATTCCCAAATTGATGTGTGTAACAAATTCCATGGCAATCCATCCAATTGTTGAGACATTTCACTACAAAACCACAAAAGTGAACCTCTAGGCGCATCCAAGTACGCAAACAGACATGGAAGAGAAATACCACACAAACATTTATGTGCAGTAATCATTGCAGTAACAACTGAAAATCTCAGCCAACCTACTGTTTTGAACCCCAACATAAACCAGCAGCTCGGGCCCCATTAACCCATCTAGCAATGATAGCTAAATTGCCCGCTAGCTCTCCGAGGCCAGCCAGGATGTAATCAAAAACAGACGGAATAATCAACAAAAATGCTCTCTATTCCGGTAAGGATGTCTCCCAAAAGCACATGAATTATATTGAAGCAGGCACTGGGACTGTGAATGATGTTGGGCAACAAGCACCAGCCAAGTCGCTGTCTCCCAATGCCAAGTGAGAGGATGCCAGGCACTTCCTGCTGTAAACAATCTACCCACAGACGGAGAAAGAGGGGAAGAAACCTCTGAATGAGAAACAACAGGAGACGGAGAGAAGACCCAGTTGCTCAATGAAAATTTCTCTGGTTAACAAATGTGCTCAATTTGTCAGACAAGCTACTATAGTCTGTTTGAGGGAAGTGTGTGTGTGTGTGTGTGTGTGTGTGTGTGTGTGTGTTAGGACAAATGGCAATTCTCTGTATAGATGAATACATAGCAAGTGCTCAGGGCTTATGGAGACAGACGTTGGATAAAATGCTTGACTGAGTTCACAATATAGGATAAGGGCTCCCTCTCCTTCCTTCATTACTCTCTTTACCCCCAACATTGTCCCCTCTATTCCAACTGCTGGCCGAAGCTGCTGCCTTAACTTCATTAGATATCAGCATCAATATTGACCTCACATTTTGTCGTAAGTAGCCATCATATCATTGACTTTGATCCCCATTTGTAATTGCCTGTGATGATCCCTCAGGTTTTGCACTTGCACTGTTTTGGATAATTCCTCTTTTCTTACCCCCTGGCTACCGTGTTAACAATCTCACTAACAGATTTAGCTGGGATGCTAAACAAACATGCTCCTCTGACCCTCTTAAAAAGGAACCTGGGACTAACTAGAGCTTTAGAATCAGCAGGGGGAGGAGTATAGTGCATTGACTATCAGCAGCTCACAGTATTTATGCACTTGTGTGTAAATCACTCTCATTTACTGTCTCTGCGTGTGGGAATGCAGTAAAAAGTGAGGGATAAGAAATGCAATGCGACCTATGTCTGGCTCTTGCGGAATGGTAGAGCTTGTATATAAACCTCTGAGTGAACAGACCAACATTTGGAGATGCTGAGACACATGTGTTTGCACATAAATCACCATGTATGCATGCATACGCACGCACAGGCAACAAACAAAAAACACACACACGGACGGTAAGTATTAGCTACGCATGCAAGCTCACATCCACTTAGACATTAGCTCACACACACAAACAAGCACTGTTTTACAGACAGACACACACCTGTCATTGCAATTCACATGATCATTGTCTTTATATGAAAGAGACAGGGAATTGTCAGAATGGCAGAAGCTGAGGCCTCATATTAGCCCTGCTGTCAGAGCCAGTGAGCAAAGGATGACATTAACATGGAGCGCTCCTGTCCCTTAAAGCTCACCCTGTCTGCATTGACACAAGAGCTCAGGCAGTGTCCACCAGACTTCAGTTTAATCAATGAGAAACTGCTTTTATTGCTCACCTATTTACAGGCTGCTTTCGCTGAGAGTTGAGGTATCTTTGTCAATAATGTATTGCACTGAAGGCAATGTAACCTCCAATTAAGTTATACAACCTTCTCTCTCTGTGTGACCAGTTCTCTGTCTCACTCCTCGGAGAATGAGGATGGGCGGGCTTTGGCTCACTCTAAAAACAAATAACAGCCTACAAAACAAATGTGGCATTACAACTGAGTATTAAAAGGCTTGACATTTACCAAGGCTCATTTATATGGCTGCCCATACTTAGCTCATTGGCAGCCCCCATTACACTGGGTAGAGCAGGAGTGCGAAGGCCGGGGCTGGGCTGGGGCTGGGGCTGGGCAAACAGAGTGGGGTGAGCCGTTAACGGCCTGTGGGAGGATAGTCCTGTAGATGAATGAACACCTGGATTAATGGGGTCAGTGAGCACCAAGCTGCTGAGAAAGGAGAATCCCAGCCAAGGCAGCCATTTTACATTTTACTTTTACTGCATGTCTCATGGACCGTTTTCCTCTGCTGGTTTTAGAGAGGGCAGCAGGAGGGTCCCACGGGGGTACAAGAGAGCGAAGAAAGGACATTTTGGACCTGTGTACTTTATATAGGACATGAGCAGTGGGGGTGCTAGTTATACAGTTATGATTTTATGAACCCTCAGCCATTTCAATGACACCACAGGTGTATGCTGATGTGCAAAAATCCTATAATTATAAAGAAAAGTATTGAATTTGTCAGGAAGTTAGCGCACCTGAATTGGCAAATTCATCTTTCTGATGTTCTATCATTGTGAAGAGATGTACTGTCTTCACATCCACATCTTGGGTGTCATTTGTTTGTGATTACTTAAAAGATTTGCACTTCAGTCTTTTGGGAGTTAGTTGCCACTAGGCAACCTTGACTCCTCTCTGAAAGTGATTTTCAATGAAAGCTAAACAGGGAGGGTGCTGGCCCTTTAAACTGAGCTCTGAGTGCTTGGCAGGCTAATAGATGCAGTATAAAAGGTGCTAGTGGATGGCAACCTGAAAAAATAGTCTTATCTGAAAAGGTCCGGGACAGTTATAAATGAAATAATCGCGCTGGGCACATTAATCCATGTTTATGCCCTAGGGGGAGACCTCTGCTCACCATTTGATCTGTGTGTGAGTGCATGCATACAGTATGTGTACGTGTGTGTGTGTGTATATGCATGTATCTGTGTATTCGCAAGTAACCAATGCCTTTCACTCATATCTTTCCCCTCCTTCAATCCTTTTCATTTACAGCTAACAGCAATTGTTTCATTATACTTTGACTTGCTTTTAACCAGAAACTCCAGCAGGGGATATGGCAAAGGGAAAGAGAGGGAGGAGTGAGAAATAGTTGACAAAGAGAGAGAGACAGATACAAAAACAGGGAGACAACCAAGAAAGATAGAGAGGGAGAGAATATTAAGACATTTAAGTCACAATATGCAATTTGGCATACCCACTGGACCACTGCAGTCTAAATGATGTACAGTTATTGCTAATATGGTTCTTGGAGTGCCATGCAACCCAAACTTGCAAGGGAGTGGGGGCCTATGGAGGACAGGAGAAAGACCGTCCTTATGTGTTGAATATGATTTGCATCACAAAAGGCTCGGTTACGGTTTCTTGGATCTTTTATGTTTGCAAAAAGAAACAATGATATAAAGGTGATTTCAGATCTTAAAACCAGTTCATCACTTCACACCTGCAACATACAAATCATGTTGTATTTTTCTTACAATTCACATTACACTTTATTTTTGTGTCATATTCTGGTCCCAGACAGCTGACACTAATGGCAATCTAAACTCTAATATGTTTTACAGAGCTACAACTCAGTGTTGCTTATTTCCCAATTCCCTATTTTCCATGTTTTTTGCTACCATTTAACACTCCTTTATCTCAAATGTAAATGCAAACAGTAATTTGTAGAACGTTACAATATTACCAGTCATCTATTTCCCCCTGTTTTACCAGTCTACCTTTTATTAATCAAGTAATACAATTGCTCAGGTGACTTCAGACTTCTACATAAGTACAAGGATTGTTTGACTGAGAATCTGTCCCATCCAAGAGAAAAGCAAGACATCTTCTGTACACTATAAGAATAACGAAGGCTTTTGCTTTTGTTTTCAAACAGACAAACAAATCCTTGCTATTAGGAAGCTTGAGAAAATGAGATGATTCTCATTTTACAGCATAACCTCCCGAACACAAAAATCCATATTTGTGAGAGAAAACAAACTAGTTTCAATGTATAGTCAAGACTGCCATCTACTGGACACAAATACATTGTACCAACCACAGAAGCACTGCTGCTGTGTGTAAGTTAATTGAAGGCTGGGCCTTGTCCCAAAATAGATAATTGGGTTTATTTGTCATTTACAAACAAATATAATTCATATAGGGACTTAAAGTGTCATAATGTGTCTATTCGAATCCATTCCAGTATTGATTGTGATCTCACTAGTGAATTGTATTTTTCAATCTAGTCTGGTATTACAATAGCACAAAATCTCTAAACCTTTCCAAGACTGTGATGCTATTTAAGTCCTAAAATTCTCATTGGGTACTAACTAGCATTGCACCCCCACAAATTAGTCAATACAGCAGATGAGGAGATATCCTGACTTGTATTTCCTACTATGAGACTTCAATAGACTTCAATCCTAAACCCCCGTTACTTAACTCAATTGTGTCCTTTAGACTTTGCTTGCCTGGAAAACATTAATATCTTTCAAATTCCAATCGACTTCCGTTAAAACAGTTCATAGTCTCCGAGCCCAAACCAAGATTACTAAAGTGATGCGACTGAAGCAATTTTCCAAGACTTGATAAATCTCCTGCAGAGTTAGAGAATACATCATCTGTGTACACAGATTGTATAATATTCCTATAACAAGTACATTTACTTTGACATGTAAAATTGGTGCAGTGGCACTTTAAGAAAGTCTGCTTTTGCTTTTCCTGTGAAACAACTAGCTCAGTTAGTATTTGTAAATAATCCAATAAGAATGGGCCGCCAAACCATACGCTACAAAGTTACACAACACTATCCGACACAATTATCAATACCTCCATGCTCAATATCTGGGTAATAGATAGATAGATGGATAAATGGATGAATTTAGGATCCTCCAACTAGAATATACCCTGAAATGTATTTCTGAAACTGTGATACAAATTAACACCAGCAATATGGCAATTAAATTCCATTGCATTAATTTAGGCCTCTATTAATGGGAACTCGGCATCTACCTGTAATAGTAAACACTGTTGTGTACTTGTACAAGGCAATACTGCCACCCAGTGATTACAAGGTGAAAACACATGATATAAAATGTACACTGTATTTGTAAAGGGTGGGTTGGGAATGATGAGAAGATTTTTTAATCACAATTCAAGGCAAGTAAGAGCAGACTTGGTCAACTTCCATTGGTTTAAATTTCAACAGTGGTCACACAGCTACTGCTGTATATTAGCAACTGCAACCCACAGTAGACTTACAACTGTACACCTGCCTGTATACAAATATATACAGCTTTAATTTGTACTACATTTCATGTAGTCTCTCTTGGAAGGCATTTATAGTGTTGCACTCCGTTGTTCACATGAAAAGTGATAAAAATAAGAGATAGAGAGAAGTTCCAACCCATTCTCTCCTCTGCACAGATGGCCAATCACAGCGTTAAGTGGGTGCGAATGTCAGATTGTCATTTTTTGGAAAGTTACAAAAGTAGTCGGACACAGCCTCACAAAGAACAACATCAGAGAGGTGAGGGGGGGTTAGGGTTTCGGAGATATTCGACCATCTGACAAGTGGTTCTGGTGAAGCATACTGGCATCTTGAAAACACCTAAACTGGGTTTCGGCACGCACAAGCAGAAATTCTATTTAAAGCTCCTTCTGAATATCTGAGCTCCTCACCCTGTATGACCTCAATACAAAGGAATACCTTTAGCTTCTACACACATCAACGTACATACATTTGTGCTCCACAAAACTCTTCTTTTACCAACCTCTGTCCTTAAATTAACATTTGAGCATCAACCTCTCATGGTGGTCTGGCATCACAATGCTAATCACCCTAATCTGTCAAGTCAATAGATGAGAGCACTGGCCTTTAAAGATTATCAAGTAGAAATAATACCACAAGGATTTAGCTTTGTGCTATAGTTTTCAAACCCACTTGTGGTTTTGGTATTTCCAATTGGTTCTCTTTGGCATTACCCTCAACATCTCCAGGAATCTTAGAGAAAGAGGGTGGTAATGCTCTTACAAATATTGACCATGGTGTGCACTGTGACAAAGGTCATGGAGTTGTGCCATCCATTATCAATTGACTGACAGAATAACAGAGTTGGTGGTGTGGAAGAGTTTGCAACATTTAGGCTGAGGATCAACTAAGGTGAAAATGGAGGAAAGGCACATAGGCAATGCTTGTGCATTCAAATATGTGCTATTCAAATCGCTCTCAGCTAAACTCGCAAACTCCACAAATTTACATATCTCTAAAGTACTGGAGCAAGCGTAATGTTGCTATGTAGCTCCTCTGTACCTGCATCTGGCAAACTGGGGTAAGAAAGAAACCTTTGTACTGCTTTGGGAGTTAAGACTCTGCCTCTTAATCATTCAGCCATGTACATTAACCCTGGTCCAATGCAATGTGACAGAGGCTCTTTGTGAATATGATTTTAATCTATAAATCAAGTCTTTAATGAGAAGAAGGTTTATTCATGCAAAGGAAGTCAATAAAAATGTGCATATATTTACACAAACTAACCCATGAAAAGCTTAAAAGGACTCAAAAGAGAAGTAGAAGCAGTGGGGAGCAACCAAAAGCAACTCTCTGGACATTTTCCAACTGGGTTGTGGCTCGCCAGCAGATCAAAGCTTGGATAATCCTAGGCCTGGATAGCCTGGCTACTCGCAAATTAACCTAATTGTGAAAGTAACAACCAATAGGGAGTCAGGTTTCACAAATGAGTGTGCCAGTGTGAGTTACAGTGAAGGAAGACAAGAGTGGAGGAGAAAAGAAAGACATGAGAGTGAGGGGAAGACATGGAAGAGATAGCGAAGGAGTCCGAGTGTGTACTGGAGAAGGTGAAGGAGGAGGGGAGGTTCGTGGTTGGTGCACTAGTATGTGACGTCAGCGGCTTGTTGGATTGAGGTGCTTTGTCCTGCTGATTTTAATCCCAACTCATTAAGGAACAGAGAGCGAGTGCCTGTGCAAGCCCTCTGGGGAAAGAGGGAAAGTGACGGGAGAAGAAACAAACTCTAAACATTCCACCAAGGGAGATAAGTGGAGCGAATTTACGGCTTGAGAGATAGAAGAGGGGAGAAATCAAGCATTTTATTTTTGCATTTCAGGTTCATGCCGGCTTTGCCTCATTACCCTTTCCCTTTTTTGTCCTAAACCTCTTTACTTGCAATCTTAACGTGTGGCCTGTTCAAGCATGCCCACCAACGGAATAAATAGGGCCCTAAAACTGCAGTTTGGTCTCGTCAACTATGAGAGCCGCTACCTGACGGCTGAGGCTTTCGGCTTCAAGGTGAACGCCTCAGGCGTCAGCATGAAGAAGAAGCAGATCTGGACCTTAGAGCAGGACGAGCAAGATGGCCAAGTAGTGTTCCTCCGCAGCCACCTGGGACGCTATCTAGCCTCTGACAAAGATGGAAAGATGACATGTGGGGCAGAGAAGCCTGACCCCGACTGCCGTTTCCTTATTGTGCCTCAATCTGATGGTCGCTGGGCACTGCAATCAGAGCCTTACCTGCGTTACTTTGGAGGCTCGGCTGACTACCTGTCCTGCTTTGCCCAAGCCATTGGGGAACAAGAGCTCTGGGCCGTCCATTTGGCTTTACACCCGCAGGCCAGCCTGCTCAGTGTGGCACGTAAGCGCTATGCCCATCTGTCCGCTTCAGATGGAGAGATCTCGGTGGATAGCAACATTCCCTGGGGAGTGGACTCTCTGGTCACCTTGGTATACCTCGATGGCAAGTACAGCCTGAAGACCTGTGACAGCCGTTTCCTCAGCAATGATGGCAAACTGGTGAAGGAGAACACCAATACTACCAGCTTCACACTGGAGCTTAAATCTGGCAAGCTGGCCTTTAAGGACTGTGGTGGAAAATATCTGACCCCAGTGGGTCCCACAGGGACGCTGCGATCTGGCCGATGCTCCAAACCTGGAAAAGATGAGCTGTTTGATCTTGAGGAGAGTCATCCACAAGTAGTTTTTCAAGCAGCCAATAAAAGATTTGTCTCGGTCAAGCAAGGTAATTAGTCTGCATTGCAGTCTTGAGAAAAAAATTAAACATCTAAAATGGAATGGTTTCATACAGGAAATGGATTGGATTGCTGGACTTACAGTATATTATGTTCTCAATCCATCAATGAGGAACTTTAAAGTGGAAATGATTTTCACTGTTGAAAATCATCGAGACTAAGGGATGAGATTTGATTGTTTACATATACATTATAAAGAACCTTGAATCTATTCAAAAGGAAGCAAAGTACAAGTGTCTATATGGTAACAAATGGGAATAAAACCAAATGAGCGAACATGTGAGCTAAACATAGCTGGAACGCCTATTCGAGGCCCCATGCTGAGTTCAGACACGGGGAAAAGAAAAAATGATTGACTTATTGACACACAGCAATTTCCACCACTATGGTTTTGCAATCACTTTGCAGCTAAAGTCCCTTTGCACTTTAACAATGTTCGCATCTGAGACTAGGAGAGACCATTTTCAGATTCTTTAAAGAGCAGTGCACTATATATATTTTTTAAATTACCTTTTTCAAATGACTCTTTACTAACCACTTAGTAGGATAAATGTTTTTATCTTCACGGTCTGTGGTTAAATGCAATAGTCATCTTTCATGTACTGTTGATTTCAGATTTTGCTCTATATTCTTTTTCCTTTCAGTATTCAGTTTCCCTGCATTTTAATCTCTACAAGAGTATCTCAAAGCTACTAAAAAAACAGACCAAGGAGAACACAGATGTTACATTTTGCAGGTTTAGGTATTGATTTTAGCTAAGAGTTTAGCCCTCGCTATATAACAGCTAAACACATAGCAGAGTGGAGTGCACGGTGGGCCTGTTGACAAATAAGAATACAGTACATTCTCGAGTGGAGCAGTAGCACAGCTGGGTGTTGCGGGCATAAAGTGTATCCAAATATCAAACTGTATAGTAATTAGGGATTTTTGATAACATGAGCAGGCTGGATTTGCTTTGATTGAATGTTTACATTACAGTGACCAAAAATCAAATCAGCAACATTAACCACCTACTGGGGGAAAGTTCTACCTTTCTTGATTACTTGCTGGTTCAGAATTGTTGACAGCCATACTGTGGTGGTAATTGTGGTAATGGGCTTTGTCGTTTCCACTGTGTGTCTATTGAAGATTAAGCAGCGTGCAAATAACTTAAGGGCAGACCTGTGCCCCACGGGCGTCAATTACCATCAATGGACTTTAAGCTTTGGCTACTCACTCTTTACCGTCAACCATCGAGTGAAGTTCTCCAAATTGTGTGGCTCTACGGTCAGCCAGTGTGGCAGTGAGGTGGCAGCCGGACAGAGCTACAGCCAGGGCAGAGGAATTACAATGTCTCCTGTCAGCCTGTGCGATGTGATTTTCTCTGTCCTCTATATTCAAGCAAACAATGTGGGAGGAAAGACAAGCAAATTATGTTCTGTTGCAGCTGTTTAAAGCTTTAAAATTCAATTAAAAGAGCTAACAGCCTTATTTAATCTAGCTGCACAATGCACATGCAATACTACAGCATATTTTAGGGACGAGGTTCTCTAACTTTAGACTGCACTCATTATGCTTATGCATGAATAGAATTCTGCATTAAAATAAGGTCACCATCAAGGCAATAGTTCAACAACCTAGCACTCTATTCTCATAATATAGGGCAAATAATTACACTTTTAACTGTCGTGTCTGGCCTTGTGGCAGTTCCATGTTTTTTAAGGAACAAGGCACTGAAAGCTGCTTAGTGGGCCCTGCAGTGCAGATTTGCATTTCACCACTCAGGGAATTACAGCAAGCGAAGGAACAGGAAGGGTGGAGGGGTGACTGTGGGGGATTAGAGTTGTAACAAGCTTAAGAGAAAGGTTGAAGGACATTTCTGTGGCATCTAATTTGAACTTACAGCAGACAGTTCAGTTATAGGCTACACGTCTGAGTATTCTCCACCGCCTGACACACCCCACCAGTCAGAGTTAATACATGTGGATTAAGTGCATAACACTAGATTGGCTGGTTGTGATTGAAGTTTGGCACTTGACTGAATAGTGCACCAACTAACTAAGTAAAAAGATGGGCACACTTTTATGTAAATGTTGTGTTAGGACAAGCTTTACTTGGACACTTGCTTTTGTATGCAATGAGTTGATGACATGAAATTTGTTGATGAGCCAAAAGTTCATAAAGTGAGGCATGGGAACATCCAACGCTCACAGATGGCCAGCAAGCAGTTTAACGTGATCCTCTGCATAAACTCTATGAAACACTCCCACAAACTTGAAAGGTGAACATATTCCGATATGGACATTATTTCAGAGTGTGGGGGGAAAAAGGGGGCAAAACATACCAATGTCTCATCCTGTAGTATAATCCACTTCTACAATACAACCTGACAAAAACCTCTGGTTTTCTATGATGGAGCAAACTTTTTTTAAATCATCACCTTTAAAGTGTAGAAGGAGTCAATGTTTTATAGGCTACTTAAGAGATGGATTTTGGGAAGACAATTTTTCATAAAATATTTAATGTCGAAAGATTAAAAGGTTAGCACACATTGCAATCTCCAAATGTGTTTTAAACTCTACTACTTTTCACAGACTGCCATCTTGTTACCCTAAAGCATGATGTAATAAGTCTGATTAAATGCCATAAATACATGAAGGTGACTGAGAATTTGGTCAATGTGTCATTCAATATGATGTTATTTGCTATTGCACACACCCTTAAATTATGAGAGGCTAATCTGTGCAGGAGCAGCCTTGAAGCAACACCTTGCCTATGCATCATGCATTTGTGTACGGCACCTTCAGGGAGGTGAAATATGTCACTGGACACCAGAATCGCAAAAAAAAAAATAGATAACCCAAAATAAATCAATGTATAAAGAAGTAATATCAACCAAGAAATGCATGGATGACATTAAATATTGTATTAATATTGTATCATGCACACGTCTCTCTGGCAATGCCTGAGAGAGGAAATTACATTTGAAAGGATGTAACATTGTAATCGATTGAACAAAGACATAATTATTGCTGTTTTTTTCCCCCTTATCACCAGGAGTGAGTATTTCAGCCAATCAGGACGTGGAGACAGACATGGAGACCTTCCAGATGGAGATTGATAAGGAGAGCAAAAGGTCTATGTTCAGGACCAATGGTGGATCCTACTGGACTCTAGTGACTCACGGAGAGATCCAATCCACCGCCACAGAAGTGTAAGTAGCCCATAGCTTTCAAAGAGGAGCTTTCCTCTATGTTGTAATTTACCTCTCATTAACCTCTCCGTGCTTTTATTCCCAGCAAGGTCAACACAATGTTTGACATTGAGTGGCGAGGGAGGAGAGTGGCACTCAAAGCAAGTAATGGAAAGTACGTTTGTACAAAGAAGAACGGGCAGCTGTCAGCAGTCAGCGATACAGTGGGTAAGAGCCTTCAGGCAAGCCACCTGAGATTCAAAGTCGTGCCACAGGTAACGCTTTGTTGACCCACGCAAAAGAAAAAAAGAACAGCATTTGTCACCTCATTGCAGGTGATGACGAATTATTCCTGATGAAACTCATCAACCGCCCTATGCTGATCCTTCGTGGAGAGACTGGCTTTGTGTGTCACCACAAGAACTCCAACACTCTGAACGCAAATCGATCCGTCTATGACATTTTCTCATCGATCTTCAACGACGGCGCCTACAATATTAAAAGTCAGTGTTTTATGTGTGCACGTCACAACATACATTTCTACATAACACAATCAATATATATCTGTATCCTGTTTTTATAGATATTAAGCATCTACTAAATCAATTCAAACAAATAGCTAACATATAATTGGTATCATTCTGCAGGTGTGAATGGAAAGTTCTGGTACGTCTCAAGCAGTGGCCTGGTGTGCTCAGATGGAGAAAAGCCAGAGGACTTTTTCCTTGAGTTCCTGGAGCATGGACGCGTCGCCATCAAAGGCTCTGATGGCAAGTACCTTCGTGGAGACCAGGGAGGTACGCTTATGGGTGACGGTACAACTATTGATGTATCTTCTCTGTGGGAGTATTGATCAGGGTCCTCAAAGAAGAAGAAAGCAAGTGAGGTGCAGGACCCGCTTCTATCGGCTCTGATGAAGAGGACTGAACGGGTAACACTGTTTTTATACTAGCTGCCAGGTGCCCAATACCATGTTTTTTTGTTGTAATTCGGAAGAAGAGAACACATTAGGAAAGTATGTGTGGTGTTTACTGTAAATATGTTGTCTCTCAAATGACAATGCCATCATCAAACAACAGATACTGTGAAAATATGTAATTTCACAAATACAGAACATTATGGCTGTCCCAAATCCATCAGACACACTTTGTTCAATATAGGTACAGTGACAACCAAATATCTTTGAAGGCGGCCATACTGATCAGTCCACGCACAAAGAGAAATTTAACAACTGAGATGGGATCACACCAGCTGTAAATTGGTCCAGAGCCATAAATCGGGGAGGCACATCCATATTCGACTCTGCCTCCATTTTGATCTCAACTACACACATGTAAAGTTTCGTTACCGCATGTTGTACTGTTGCTGTGCTATCATGGTCACAAAATATGTACTCAATGACCACATTTTGCCAGACTTAAATTAAAAGGTGAAAATAATATCAGTGTCGCTAGTGTAGCTTGTAAAGAGTGACGCCGCCTAACTCGGTACATTAGACACATTTAGTTCTTCTGCTCCTGTTGAATTCCTCTGGCTAAATTGAATAAATATCTCCAAACACTGAAGAAAATGTTGACGATTTCGCTGTCTATCAAAACTGATGTATATATTCAATTAAATAGAAACAGATAAGGATTGATCAGTGTGGCTGCATTCTTATGTTTACTTATAGAAAACAAACAGCTACACTCATTTCTAGACAGAAAATAAACTTCATTTGGTTAAGGTGACTAGACCTTAATCGACTGTTTATCAGGATACTTCTATAACCTCTATCCTACTACCGATCCTACTGGGTTTGTTTACAGATTTCCAATGATTTCAATACTTTTTCAAGATTTCAAGACACGTTCCGTTAGTGGGATCATTGATGTCACTCGAAGCAAAGGTAATGCACCACTGTCTTTGAGGACAGCGGATGGCTGGTGCCAATGATGTTTTTCCATTTATCTTTTAGACCATTTACAGCTTCTATAAAAGCACCATATGAAGTAAATGAAGTGGACTGGAGCAAATAGACTGCACTGTCTCAGGCACCTTTGCAATGCGGAGCAATATCCAAAGAGGATATTAGAGGATACTTAACTCAGCATCACTGCAAAAACTGAAATATGTTGTTGTGTAATACATATATAATTACAGAGACAGGACATGTTCAGAGACACAGGATATCAGTAGAAATGTCATACATCCACATCAGGTCACATTTAATGGACTATACGTCATTTTAATGTACCAGGTATGAACTCAGAAAGTGCTTCTCTGGTGTTCTGCCTAGGGGCCTTAAACAATAATGCACTCTAGATCCCTTTATACGCTGTTCTGATGTTCAGAGTTGGGTGGTGAGATTAGAAAATATATAAAAAAATATTTCCATCCATTTGCCCAAAGTCAGATGAGAAGTTGTAGTGAATTTCGATTGTGCAGTGAGTGCTCTGTACACTTTGTGGTGTTCGTCAAACCCATATCCAATGTGGCAGCAAAATGCTACTTCAGACAGATTTGGAAAACATGTTATGTTTCACTGCTCACAAAGCTGGGATATCAGTCTTCCCTCTGCACCCATTCTTTGTACATGGCTAGGCCAAGAACATCCCACTGAAACTGATATGAATCTTCTCATCCAACTCTGGAGAAGACAGCAAACAACTGTATTTAACAAAATGCCGGAGTGTTCCTGTCAGTAATCTACCAAACACTGCTTTTGTAAAATGTGATCAGTAGCCTCTAGTTGACCCTTAGCCAGCAGAGCCCTTTTAAAAAGAAGACGTTTTTGTATTTTGATCTCACAGGACTCACTGAATTAATTACATTCTCCTGACACCCATCAATGGCACAAGCTGCCCAGACTTTATTGGCACAGATGTTGGTGTGCAGCAAATAGGACAACCTGAACCTTTATACAATTTATCCTGTAGATTTTTGTCAGTTATTAACCAGGATGAAATAAAATCTGCAATAGTTCACGTGTAATGTCTAAACCAGTGGTTTTTGTGATGTGTGCAATTTGCAATTAGAGAGCAGGGTGTAAAAGGCTTGGTCACCTGTGCATCCTGTATCAGCCCCCAGCCATATTTTAGAATATATTTAATATAGATGTTTTTTTTGTTTGTTTTATGATATGAATTTTGAAAATGTTGATAACAATAAAAACGTGACAATATCTTTGTTGACTTTGGGACTACAATTGTATGCCAAGCTAAGAAAATACGAGTGGACTTTGCGATTCAGCAGTTCAGATGGTAGAGGGGGTTGAGCAATGGTTGGAACCCCGGCTCCAGCTGTCTAAAACGTCCCCAGAATCAGCAGTTTAAACAAAAGTGTCTGACAATTTATTGTAAGGTAATGTCCAGAACATTTCAATTCTGTGACTAAGAATGTAAAGCATGATGGATTCGGTTTATTATCATCAATTACCTTTTTTATAGCAGACATTTTGACTTTTCATCGCATGGACGGCAAACGGTAAATGGACTGCAGTTATCACAGCACCTTTTTATCTGAACAGTCAAAGCACTTAGCATTATGCAAATCATTCACTCATTCATTCATTTCACACAGACACACGCCAGCGGTGACAGAGCTGCCATGCAAGGCTGGCCTGCCCATTGACAGCAACGTCGGGTTCAGTGTCTTGCTCAAGGACACTTTGTCGCGAGGACAAAAAAAAAAATGCCGTTGAGCAAATTACTCATGTCGTACTGTACATGACGCATGCAATTTGTCACTCAAGCTGAATAAATTAATCAAAATCAAAAGTATTATTATCACTTTTGTTTTTCTTGCGGCGTTGGAAAAAGGCCTTTTACAGTTCATAATTTGACAGTAAATGTCATCAAAATATAACGGCCACCGGCCTCATCCGGCACGGATGAGGCTGCATACAGCCGGGAGGTTGAACAGCTGGCCCTCTGGTGTGGTCAGAACAACGCTCTTAAAACTGTGGAGATGACAGTTGACTTCAGTCGTCACCATTCTGAACAACACTGTCTGTTGTGGAAACCTTCAGGTTTCTAGGATCCATCTTCTGCCAGTACCTTGAGTAGAATTACAAAATGGACATCTTTAGGAAAAAGGCCCAGCAGAGACTGAACTTTCTGCCCCAGCTCAGGAAGTTCAACCTGCCTCCAAACAGGACAGGAACAGACTACAACAGACAGACAAAAAAAAAAAATCATTGGTGCCAGCCTGTCCTCCATCCAGGACTTACTGTCAGGAGTCAAGAAACGGGCAGGAAGCATCACTGTAGACTCCTCGTAACCTGGACATAACCTGTTTTAGCTTCCCCCCTCTGGGAGGCGCTACAGAGCACTGTACACCAAAACAATCAGACGACTAGAACATTATCAAAAGAACCACTGTTGCCATTACAGATTATAATTTTGCAGTTTTTAATGCAACTTTTTGTACATGTAAAAATCATCTTTCACTGTCATTATGAATCATACAAGTTGTATATACAGTATAGTGACAATTTAACATGTATATACTGTAGATAGTCATCCAGTCTATGTCAATCCAGTATTTATTTCTTTACACTACTTGTATAATTTGCAACTTCCAGAACACTCGACTTGAATATGAACGTTTATTTTATTTCACGGTTAGTTATCGAGTGCGATGCAAAATAGTCTCATTCAAATTCCCTGTAAACGTGTGTACATGCACTTATGCAATAAAGCCAATTCTGCTTCAAGATTTTCCCAACAGGGCAAATTCTGGCTCAGTAGGAAAGGCAAGGTAATTAATAACTGATGACTAAATCCTGACTATTATTCAATCTAGATGTGCCGGCTCCAGGCTCCTGATATAGTGCATGCCGGCTCTTTGGGGGACATTTAAATGGAACCGAGATACCATTCATTGCTTTTATTGCGACAATATGATGAGTCATAATACCCAGTAACTGGTTCTGTATATGGCCTTTACTTCGTCAAGAAAATAATTGAAAAATGATGGTAACAATTAAACCAAAATGCTGAAATATAGTCTTGGCAGCTATTTTCCCAACCACAACACAATCCAAGCTTGTCAGCATTCGTCCAAAAAATTAAAGTCAGAAAGGACTCTTAGATCAGTGTGGTATTGCTAATAGGATTTACCCATTCACTACACTGGATGGCAGTGTGTACCTCTCTTAGCTCGTGCTCTGCTACAGTAATAGTCAGTGACAAGTGCTGTGAACGTAACATTTCCTGCTGCAATCACAAGAAGCACAACACCTGTTAGCAATCCCCCACACTGAAACCGAACTGACATCTGTTGGCACACTTTCGGCAACTCTGCGTTTTTAACTGGAACTGGCATCAGCTTTCACTTGCAGTACACAACACTTATATGACTTAAAGAGAACAAGACATGATTTTTGCATAATGCACAGGAACTCTTTCAGGTTCCTAATCATCACCGTCTCCATAACAAATATAGCATTTCTTTCTAGGAATTTCAGTTGACTCTCTTAAAAAAATAAAAAAATAAATAAATAAATAAAAAATCACACACAAATTTAACACGACCTTTCTCTCGCCCAACACATTTCACATGACACTTTGCCTCCCCTTGTTTCATTCTATAATTGCACTGGCAAATGTTTTCTTTGACCATCACAGCCCATAATTGCTCTGCTCACTAGCCCCCGATTGTTACACACAACTCACTGAACTGGAGATGTTTTAACGGATCAACTTGGGTTTATATGTGGCATAGATTTAGCTTTGGCAGAGCATTTTAAATGTGCAACATCTGTAAGAAGAAAAAGAGTACCAAAGATTTTATGCAAAAAAAAAAAAAAACTAAATAAATAAATAAACACTAAATACGTTTTAAATAAATTTCAATAAATCCTTCTAACCAGAGTTCCCCTTTCTGTTTGTGTGTGAGCCAGAAAACTGTAGATCTCTGGTGAGAATGGATGGCCAGAGGTCAATATGTATAACTGGCAGATTCTCTCCTCTGTGTGTTGTACTGCAACACTGGCTAAGTTGCCCTGTAGCTAGTTTTGTTGGTAGGTAGGCTCGGGTCAAACATTAGACAGAAATCAAATTATGATTTCTTTGGGATATAAAGACAAGTGCTTGTTTTAAACAGATGTGCATGAACCCTAATCTTTGATGCAAATCACGTTTCAGATGAAGTCCAACAAACTCCTCGGGTCAGCCGACACAATCAACAAACAAATACACAGAATGACTGTGTATACACACACATCCGTGTAGATGCATTGTGGTGCTATGGGCAGTTTTTTTGCTTTACGACATCGTCTCAAAAGGGAGAGGGGAAGAGCCAAAGAGTAGTAACCAAAATTAAGTCACAAGGGGCAAATCAAAAAGAAAAAAGGATCAAAATCTATGCAACCATCTTTTTTATTCCATGTATTCTTCTTCTTGTTTAAATCTTGGGCCTACATTACCCACTGCCAACATGCTAACACGTACGCCTGGGACGATAGCCTCAAGCAGAGCAGAGGTCTGGTAAACTCACTTCTTTCTAACTCCACATCCCCAAACTCATATACACACACATTATTTATCAAATTTACTGTTTTGCATAATAAGTACTTTCACTTTAAATAATACAAATATATTTGGTACCAATACTTTTTACTTAAGTTAGAGTATTTTACTGAAATAAAAGATCTTAAAACTTTTTCCACCACATTACCTTGCCAATTTTTAAATCTGGGAAAAAAAGTGTTCCCTAGCAACTATTAAGAGTCCATTTAGATGTACAGAATTATCACATGGCAATTTATGCTTATGTTCATAACCACATCTTGGCCAGATGGATGTAATGGAAACCTTTATATTCCAAATGAGATGTTAGCACAGCGCTCACTCACTTTAACTCGCTAAAGGACGAGACAGGCCGAGGAGAAAGTTTGTTCTTAAAGCAATAGTTTGACTTTGTTAAGTACTGTCTTTGCCCTGTACTGTATTTTGTCTATAAGAATACATAATTGCTGTGCTGTACAATAAAACAATGAATTCCATTTGGTCGTTGATGAAAAGGTTAGGATGCTTGAAATAAGAAATTCTGACTTTGACAAAGCAGTTTTGTACTCGTCAGTGGTGATCAAACAGCCTTATAATTATGGCAATTCTAATTTCAAGCATTAACTTGCTCAGAACCAGTGATAAAATCTCAGTAACAAGTTATAATACCTTATTAAGATAATTAAGGACTGAAACGTTTGAAACAAGTGAAATGCTCGAACATAAAAACTGTCTGGTGAGAAGAAATATCTTGTCAGACAAAAAACAAGCATAATATATTGCCTTGATTTAAGATATTTCATCTTACTTAGAGTTTAATTTTTGCAGTGTACTGCTTATCAGTACTCATATGTGCGCCTATCGATACTCCACATGTCATTTGTTGACATTACATCATCAGAGCACAGCGCTAAAAGTGTTACATTTCTGTAACATTGAGCCAATAAATGACTGGACGTTTGTTTCTGTACTTCAGAGTCAATACAACTCAGAGGTGAGAGCGTTTTATAGGATTACACGATTAAAGCTTTTTGCTTGGTTTCATTAAATACATCCACTATATTTTTCGATTAATCCTGTCCTCCTTATCCAACCTCGACACCGAACGTCAACCGACTCCTCCAACATCCATCTCCATCATGGATCGACCCTTCGAGGCCGAAGACCTGGAAGGAGGATGATTCTCCGAGGACATGCATGGACGCAGGATTTGTGGCAGCAGATGCTCGACAATGTGACTAATGAGGTTTCATTGTCATCAATCTCAAATATAATCTGAGAGGCTGACAGTGATAAGAAAAAAGAACACCAACAATGACAATTGCTTCAGCTACAACATTCATGAATTCATCTATCTGGTCACATGAATCCCATGTTCATATTTTGTAGTATTGATTTGTGCAGGAAGTGAGGCTGGAGGGCCATGGTGGTTAATCTGCAATATTATTTAACCCTATGGTCTGTATTTTTTGTGCAAAAACGAGTAATTCAGTAACATAAATAAAAGATTTGAGAGTACAAATTAAGTTCAAGACTTTGAACAGGCTTTTTGAATTGTTTTTTATACAATTCAAAAAGTCTGTACAATCTTTTCAGATCGTACTGTAAATGGGTCATAATGTGTGGAGTTTTGTGAAAACTGTGCCATGGAAAACATGGTGATCGCTGAACTAGCAAATAGTGAATTCATAAAAGAATTCATAAAAGAATTCATAAAATGCCATTGAGAATAGAATGGAATGCCGGATGAAACTCGAATGGTCTAAATGAATTAGAATGTTGACTTGTCACAAAGACCTGTCATCTTGAAAGCAAACCACTGCAGTATGTCCGATGCACATTAGGACAGTGTATTTATGCTCTCATTCTCTCACTCGTTGTACCTTCTCTCACAGGTTTCTATGGATCATCGTCATATCTGGACACTGGTCTTGCCGCTGCCGTAGTTGTGACATATGCAAGAGTAATTTCCCTGGCTTTTTGGATCGTTGACGGTGAGCGTGAACTGTCGGGGAGAGACAGCCGCGTCTCTTAAGTCCTGCACGGTGACATGTCGCTGTGTTGGGCTGCTGTTTCAATAGTGTCATAGGGGGGGTGGCCAGTCTTCAAATCATGTGCCAACATGCGTTAGGGTACTTCCAGTGTCCGATGTATATTAGGACAGTCTTTTTATGCTCTCATTCACTCACTCTCTGTGCTTTCCCACCTCGCAGGTTTCCGTGGATCCTGGTGATACCTGGACCCTGGTCTTGCCTCCTGCCGTGGTTCTGTCATATGCATTGAATGTGTTGTAACTCTGTAAATGTTGTTCATTCTGTACACATGACATCTATTGCCCTTCTGTCCATCCTGGGAGAGGGATCCCTCCTCTGTTGCTCTCCCACAGGTCTCTTCCTCTCTTCTCCCCGTTAAAGGGTTGTTTGGGGGAGTTTTTCCTGTTCCGATGTGAGGGTCCTGGGACAAGAGATGTGTACAGATTGTAAAGCCCTCTGAGGCAACTTTGTGATTCGTGATTTTGAGCTATACAAAATAAAATAAATTGAATTGTACCTGCGCCTACCGTTTTCAACAACTCCACAGAAGACATCTGGACAGCTCTGAGGCAATATCTAATTAGCGCTATTTAGTGCCATATATAGTAACAACGTATCTGTGTAGTCAACAACTGTCAAATCAAATGAAGAATCAATTATATTTTAACAATTATTATTCTCAGTTTTCCAATTTAACTGGATGGATTATAAATAATACATAAATAAATGTTCTCTCATTTCAAGTAAAATAATGGCTCCATCTAAAAATAAAAGGGTGAGGGTCAACCCTAACCCTTTTACACATAATTTCTGTAGTTAAACTGTTGAAGTATACGGCTGTGAAAATACGTAACTATAAAGATAGCTACCTAAATACAGTAAATCATCTGAATCTTGGTATAATACTGGCTGCGTTTATTGGAGGTTGTTTTAAATGTCTGTTCGATCAAATGTATTAAGGCATAGTATGTGTAAATAGCATCTGGACAAGTTATTCTGCATCCTTAACCAACTGCAAAAAACCTCAACATAATGCCATCAGCCAAAGTCAGACTGCCAAATTATCAAACAACAAACCACACCTTCAGACGTCCCTGGTCTCCATCTGTTAGAAAAACTCAAATAATGACTTCTGTTTGCAGAGGACCTAATAATGCATCCAAACAACAGCTGCCTTTTGACAGATATTCTGCCAAAACCGAGCCTTGGCCGTGAATCTGGAAAGGAGCAAGAAAATTATTTTCAAGGAAAAAGCCCAAATGTCAGTGTAATCCCAACGGGGTTTTACAACATAGCTATACAAAATAAAAATAAAAAATCTAAGGGGTGGAGGGAGGTCATTTCTTTTTTGAAAGCTCTCAAAAGACAAAAGGAGGAGGACATTCTATGCCACAAAACAAGCTGGCCACCTACCGATACAGGACCAACCTGAACCTGGCTACAAATATTAAAATCTATCATCATTTTACTATAGAAGTAGGGATATGTGGGAATGCCCTAACAAAACAAAGAGTCCACAGAAACACAACACACAATCGAAGCCAAGCTGAAATAGGCCATGTGCCACTTTTAATTAGGATAGAAAAAAAAAAAGAGCAACAAAAAACAGCTTAAAGCCTGAACCCATCAGCTCCAACATGACAGCGGAATGCTGATTATGAGGCTCAGCTCATCTACAGTGCACAGACCTCACACAGACTAGACCAGCCAATTTATAGCCAAAGAGATTAAACACTGGAGATTTAATATAAACCTTTAAGTAAACGTAAATGTTATTTAGTAAATCTAATACATAGGAAGAGTATCTGGTCACTGTGAGCAACAGAAAAAGACATGAATGATCACAATCTGGCCATTGAAACTGGTGGACACACACACACACACACACAGACCCGTCAACCCAGTCAGTTTTCCTACCTTCTGATGCTGTGTTGGTTCATCACGCTGCTCTTGCATCTTCATACTGCCTCCCAGTTTAATATCATGTGGCTGAGTCTCTTCCTCTTGCATTCTTATAATATCTGCGAAAACAGAGCAGATTTAGTGAGTTAGTGTCATATTCATTGCATTAGGTTAGCTGTGCAAACTGTTGCAGCACAACATGCAAACAGAAAAGCAGAACAATACCAACACGACAAACCTCAAACAAACATGTCCACCGGCTCAACCGTACTGTAAGGGCATATGTAATAGGTGTATAACATCTACGGACGACATAGATTGTGGAAAAATTGTGCGAAAACTTAAATGTCAGAAAGTTGGCTGTGGTGACAGAGCAGAGGTGAACCGTGAACTGAGTTATATGTTATTTCACACGAGGCAAAAGCCAAAGCAATCCCTCGGAAGAGATTATTAGCAATAAATTGTGCTTCAAATTTAAGAGACGTGGCAATTCATCTTGCCAACAATATAAGCCAGCTGTTGTACTGCTTACATCAAGCATGAATCATTGTGGCTATAATATTGTACGATTAAAAATGGAATACAAAAAGTGTGGCTGAGGTTTTAGGCGAATTTTTGAAGTTTGTAAAATACGATGCAAACACAGATGTTCTGGGTGAAAATACTCACGAGCAAATCAAAAGATTACATAATTAACTGGGCCTCAACAGCTCAACACATTGTAGCATTGCATTGCAGCTTTCGAACCTAAAATGGCATTTGAGTTATTCTCATGATGAAAGAATATGCAAATGTGAACGTCTTTACAAGTGCAGTGAAGATACAAGTCTACTGTACATATGTTGAATGGCTGTGTTTGTTGGGAAATTAAATGGCTTCATTTGTAAAACTGATTGGATTCTTCGTGACATATCTTTGGAAGGCAATCTATGCAGAATAGTCCTCAGTTTCTGAAATATTCCATAGACATACATACATATACATATATACACATACATACATATATACACATATATATATACACACATACATATACACACATAGATACACACATATATATATATATATATACATATATACACACATACATACATATATACACATACATACATACATACATACATACATATATATATATTGATTTACCTACATGTCACCGCAGATTCATCTGTGGAAACTGAAATGCAATTCAACTGCAAATAGGCTGCCAGGTTTTGATGCATCACAAGATTACAGTGATCCAGAGGAGCCCATCCATTTCCCTTCCAACACCTGACAAATCCATCTTCTGTCTGATGCAAATGTATAAAATAAGACTTTTTATGAAAACGGACACAACTGGGTACAGAACCCACCATGACAGAACGAACTTGAACTTTGTCTACCCATTTCTGACTGCAAACAGCAACCTGTTTGAAAGAAAGCTAGCTTATGACCTGCTTTGTTTTGACTGAGAACAGTCATTTGTGAGCCTTTGTTTAGGAAAAGGCAAATCATACTTTATTTATGATGCAGAGTACACAAAAGTAAGAATTTACGAGGACTATGCAGCACATCGTTTCAAATAACAGTGTGTAGATGTACTTTTTTTTTTTTTAAACCAATGGGTATGTGTGCTAGAACCAGTGGCTTTATACTGGTACCATATCCTCTTCCAATAACTCAAACATAGCAAGCACTGTATGTCACTGTTTGTCAGAGATGTCATCTTGCTGTGTCCAGTTGCATCGTTGACTCTCAAATTGTATGACACTACATGAAGCACAGTAAAATTGTGTGCAGGGATGACTTCTATATATAGTGTCAAAACAATCAGCCAACTCAACTCATCCACTTAAATTAGGAACTGATCAAAGTGAATTCCATTTGCAAGACAATCTGCAATCGGTTCCTATCACACTACAGTTGTAAGCAGAAAGACTTTCTTCATTACCGTTCAAATTAGGCTACTCTTTCTGACTGTTTGAAATCTCCTCTGCCATCTATTTGTGTGTGCCTTTTACACCAGATCAAAAGACTATCCATACATTTCTGCAAAGGGAAACATTGAAAACAATAGCTACATTTTCTGGTGAATACAGAGAATGAGGAAAAGCTGCTGCAGTCTGCACGGAAACTTTGTAGATTTATTACTCAGGGGGGACAACAACACCACCAAACATAAAGCGACACAGGAAATACTCCAAAACAGCCAGAGTACTGGCCACTGGCTAAGTCAGAGTCCAGACCTCAGTTCAATTGAGTACTTGAAATTACTTTTCACTGACAGACCCCATTCAATTTGACAGAGGTTGGGCATGCGTCTCTAAATGCCTGGTCATAAAGTACAACAGCTAAGTCATTTTAAATGATTGTTTGTTGTAACCACGATGCAATGCCAACCAACTTCTTAAATGTGATAATCTTATAAGCCAGGTGCTTTTGCATTTTCTTATTTTGAGTAGGTACACGCAATGTGCTTAACCTTAAATGCTGTTTTAATTTGTTATGTCTGTTTTGTTTTATGTTGCTGTTGTTTTTGTAATTTACTACTGTATGTGTAGGGACGAAAGGGTGGGCTCGGTACAAATTACGCGTATCTAGTTAGAGCAGCAACCACTCTGAAAATAGTCTCCAATTAAGTTACGGTAAGAGTCAAGTAAATATCTGCTAACTGAACTGTGACCGGATGTAGACTAGTTTGTATCCAAAAATAAATGTCAAACACCTCCACCAATGATGTTTCGCGATCGGGGTTTTATTTTGGAATTCCTTACCGCACGTGCGGCGTTTTATTTTCTTAAGATCAACCCAGCGCGCTGTACTTTTATGCTCGTCAGTGTGTTCTAAACTGGTGGCGAGCTCGATATGTATACCTGTCTTCTTTTCTTTTTCCTCTTAAAGTAAACAATTACGGGATTACGCTTTGCTCAGTTTCCATCCTAAATTGCGTTTTAGGGTCGTGAATGCAATGGAGAACAGCACTACGGGGAGGGGAGAGCTTTTACGCATCGCACATCTTTGAGCGTCGATACAGGATACAGTAAAACATAATATAGAAACTGCACAGACTTTTAGAGTAACTGCGCTCTGCGTTGTGGACTGTATAATGAGGTACGGATTGGTGGTTGTCACTGCTGGGTTTACAGGTTTGCTCAGCTTCAGCCTCCTCGCAGTGGCTATTGGAACTGATTACTGGTACATTATCGATGTGAATAAACCCAACTGCACAGGTTCAGACGACCTGAGTTCACATTCTGGACTATGGAGAATTAATGAAGGTATATCAACTCAACTCAAGCCAACATATTTCAGTATGTAGTTTGCATGAGCGTTTAGTCAGATGGGTGTAATTTACTGAAGGATGGTGCGTGTGCTGTAATTATATGGGATGTAGACCTTATTTTTCCAGCATAACTTTTGCGCTGTTTCTTACGTGGGGTCATTTTGAGAAGCCATTGTCATGTGGCAGTAACACTGTTGTGAGTAAAAGGCTTATTCTCTCTTGCAATATCCATTATTTTTGCCGTCTCTTATGTTGACAGTGAAAGAAAAAAGAAAATCGATCTACTGTGGAGTAAATGTGATGCCGTTGAGATGTATTATTGTTCATTCATTGTTCATTGACCAAGGGTTTCTCTCTCATTCTGCTGCGTTACCATGTTCAGTTACAGCTGCAGGCTACCGTTATATTTACCGCAATTTATTCATCACTGATTGCAGTAAGTCATAGTTGTGTAATTCTAAAGCACAGGATAAGTGAAATGCCAGTGCTTTTATGTTGGAGAAATAAATGACACAGACTGTGCTGAATTATTAACTCATACGTTTCAGTTTGAGGTCCCATAGGTCCACTGTGTTGCTGGTGCCGCCCACAGTTCACAGTAAATGTCATATAATGAGACAACATAATGTTTAAAGCTATTAAGGCAGTGCACCTGTGACATTAAGGTGGAACATGCACTAACACAATTGTTGTTATATCCTCTACTACTGCACTGGCTGAGCTCACAGAAGCAGCAACTTGAGCTTTATTCTGTGCAGAGGTGCACAACTGTCGCACATGCAGAGCTGAGAATATCTGTCGTATAGAGAGGTCTTTAATTGGTTTGATTAATTCACGCTTGCATTGTGTTGAATTTCTAAAGATATTGAATATTTGTACAAATGTGTTCACAAAGTGACACTGTTAGTAGCAATTTTCCAGTCTTACAGCTCTGTCCACACATCTCGTCATGTGTAACCTTTTCTCTTGACATTTTCAGGAGCAAACATGAGCTCAGTCATCCCTTCTTTCACAGCAAATATGTCCAGCCTGTCAGAAGTGGAAAGGCACCTTCTTGGTGAGTGGTTTTGTTTATCAACTGGCAGTCAGTGATTTCTGACTCAAAGAATGTATCGGTGTAGTTGGCTGCTGAAGAAATTACATTCACAAGTAGCTGTTTGCTGTCAGAAAATCCTATCCACATGATGTACACCCAACAAACATGAACATTTTTGCTAAGGGTGGTGTTTTCTGAAACATTCCCTGTTTGTAATGAAGTACAGTAATACACTGCTTGTGATAGAAGCTATCTTAAGCAAGTCTGAACACGATTTTCATACCCAATTGACAATAAAACTGGAAAATAGTGCCTCCTTGGATGGTAGAAATCAATCTGAATGGCCTAACTGCTTTTGCAAATGGTTGCACTCAGCGGTTTATCCAGCTGACTTGTCATTACAGTGTTTTGAAGTAGGTTTGTGAGGTATTTATCCATAGTCAGTGCATTAAGTAAATGGCGGTCGGCACACCCCCTGTTTGGAGAAAAGGAGTACCAGCATGGGAGAAAAGCAATGCTGTGGACTGGGGCAGCAGAGAACATATTTGAGACGCCTAAAAAAAAGCAGACAGCGCTAGAAATAAAGGGATGGTGTCCGCTCAGCTGCTCTTTGGCTGTGCTTGGCCTGACAGAATTTTTTGTGCACGCTAAAATGGATGATGTAGAACAGAACATTTCCAAATATAAAGCATTTGTTTATGGTATTTTCTTAAAGATCTTTTCAATAATTGCAGAATTGTAATTTTCGCCCAGTTCAGCTGTATTAGGTGACTAATACAGTAGGTAACTATGACACCAACCCTGCAGACGTTTCAGTCAAATTAGCGAATCAATCATCCACATGTTCTATGATCGTACCCCAATGCTATGACATATTCTATTTTAACCCTCCTTGTTTCCGATGAGGAGACTGTGTTTCTTGGCAAGGGCCGCCCTGTTTAGCTGGTTGAGGCAGAGACGATTGGTTAGGGTCAGGATAGCCCATTGGTGAGGGCATAGGACCTGAAAAGAATCAGGTGACCGGTACCTCAGCGAGCATGGACGCCTGGCCAATCCTAGTGCATGAATGCGGGTCTTGCCAATAATAGCAATGGGATTCATAATTACTGTATACCACCAGACCATTAGATAAGTCTCACTTTCAGTTCAGTTCCCTGTTCAAAAATATTCTAAACAAATATACTTAATTAAACTGATATCATTTTTTACTTTGCTCCCATGCTGGTACACCTCTCCAAACTAAGAGCATGCCGCCCGCCGTCCACTGTAGGGAATACACTGACAACAACTAACCCAACTTCAAAACATCCCAACTATATCCTTTAAGGCACTTTAAAAAACAAAAAATCTTAAAAGCACACTAACCACTGTGTGTTTGTGAATGTGTTTGCAGGTTTGCACAAGGTGGTGGTCATCATGTTGCCCCTCAGCCTGGTCATGTTGGTGTTCGGCTGGATCTTTGGACTTGTCAGCTCGCTGGCCTGCAGTCCCAACTTGCTGGCTGGATCAGCATCCTATGTTCTCTTCTGTAGTGAGTCCACACAGATCTTTTTTTTTTTCTGTGCTTGTGGCAATTCCGCATGTTTTGCATCTAGACTGTTCTGTAGCAAACCCTTTGGTTTGTCATGTCAGTGATGTATGGTTAGGGCTGGGCAATATGGCCAACATCAAAAACAGCACAAGAAAAGCTTGTGTGCACATTTTACACATACAGGTGCCTTGTTGTGCCTTAACTACACATAGAAAACCATGAAAAGATAATGTCAAGTGCTCTCTTTTACTTCTGACTTAAGGCAACTGCTAAAATCTCATTTATACTTTCTTACACTGAGGGCCAATAAGAAACCTGCAATTAGTATAAATATTATATCTTGCAGTTGACTGGAGCAGACTGTTATCCGGAGAATCCGAAGCTACATAATACATATCTGACATTCAAAATCCCATTTGACTTGAGTCGAGTTAGGTAATGATCTTTTTGATTACACTGTTAATAGAAGTGCGGAAATTGGGATTTTATAAGGAAATAAGAAAGACACTTTTAAACTGATTAGAGCTTACTGTGCCAGACTTCCGTCTTTCTATTTAATCAGTTTTTCACGTTTTATGAATCGACAGAGCATGAGTGATTCAAGAGTCTCAGATGCAATTATCGTAGCACAATCATCTGTGACAGGTTGGACCCCCATATGCTAAATCACAGTTTTGACACCAATTACCAAACACTTCAATGCTGTAGAACAGTGTGAATAGAGCTGGTTGTATGATCTACTGACAATATTTCCATGGTAAGCAAACATTTAGTCTGTTTTAATACAACTTTGGTGCGGTTCAACTCCTGGTGCAGTTAGTTTGGACAATTGAGACATAGTAATTTACTTTGGTGCGCCAAATATTCACCCGTTGGAAAATGATACAATTAGCAGCATTGATCGCAGCATGCGGAGTTGATTGCTCATTGTGATGAAGTGGCACAAGATAGCAGAAGAGCTTGTTCTTGATTGAAAGATTCAGAGACACTTTCCCCTGGGATCGTCATTACATGCTCTCTGAAATCATTCTTTTTCAAATGGCATCCTTGTAACAATATCAACAAAATTGAATGTACTTTGTTTAGTCAAGTTCATTGAATATATTGTGTCTTATCCCGGTAATCATGGGCAGTCACATCATGAACAACATCTTCCTTAAATGTAATTATATGATAATATGAGGCACAGCCCTTGCATTTGATGTACTACAGAGGTTGTGTGTTGGTGAGATCGGTCCAATACTTTGCTCCAGGATGAAATATTTCAACTATTGTTCCCATGACATTTCTGTAAACGCATTTACGTTCCCCTCGGGATGAATTGTAATAACTTTGGTGAGCATGCTAATTTTAGCATTTATCTCAAAGCACTGCCTCACAGACAATTGTTGTAGACTTAAAATTATAATTGCTAATCTGCATATTTGCCAAAATGATGGTCTCAAAAATAACATGAACCTTGACATAATTTACATACTTTTGTATCCGTCCATAAACAAGTATTGAATGCTCAAAAATATAAACTGAATGTCCAAGAGAATGGGAGCTCAAAGACAAAATATCATCCACTTTTGGGGACAGTCATAAAAATGTCTTCAGTGTGGTCCAGTAAGGAGACCTGATCTGCATGGCAGTAACAGCATACGCTTTCATCAGCAATACATTAAACGAAATATTGCTTTTTTTCCTACACTGCGAAGGGTTCAGCTGTTAGCAGTCGCAAAAAAATAGAATATTCATCAAGGGGAATGAGTTTTATTCTCGATTTGGTTGAGGGTGAATGTAGGAATCTGTTACCGAGGTAGACGGTCTTATTACTATATTTTACCATCTCTGCTGACAGGCCCAGCTTCCCAGACAGCTAATTTCATGCTTTGCACCAAATGGCCTGTCCACGTCTCTACATCAAAAGACCTGCAAGCATACGCTCCTCCACTTTCAAAGCCACCTCTTATACTCGGTGAATTAGGCACCGGCACTGTGTTGAGATGCATCCACACTAGTGAGAGTTCACACTTAGTGTCGGTTCAGTATACGGTTGCATACACCGTATTACAATTAACAGTTGTAAACGTACACATTTGCTTATCTGTGGTATTGAAATAAACTGAAAAGTGTGGTTGTGTGAGAGTTGCTGAGTCTGGCTGCACTGTCGCGCACCTAAAGTATATGTTAATTGGTTAATTAATTGATAGCACATTTCCCAAAATGACACACTATTCCTTGAAATAAGACAACTTCTGGTGTTAAATCAGTGGCTCCATCATATTCATGAATGCCTGCTGCCAAAAGACAATCCAGTCAAGAGAGCAAACAAACAAACAAATCTCCCTCTGACAATGATATATTTTCCACAATGAACAGACTCACAATGCTTCTAGCTATACTAACCTTCAGTGATGAAATCAGAATATGATGTCTGATGCATTTCTTACCATCCTTGTACTTCATCTTTACCAGCATGCTTCCGTCTACATTTTCTAAATTCTGGATCAGAGGGACAAAAAGGAATAAAGCTGCTTTATTTAGCAGTAACATTCCTCAGAGAGGTATTTTATTTGTACCATTTAATGTGTTTGAGAGTATTATTACAGGTGTCTTGTTTTGATTGAGAACAAGTGAAGCAATTACATTTTATTGCTAAATAGTTTTTATTTTAAAGAAATACTTTACCCACAGAAATGACCATTTGTATGTCAATTGCTCGCCCTGTGTTGCCTTGAATATTTAAAGAAAACTGTTTTTCTTGCATTCCTCCACGTTTGAACAAAGAATCAAAAAAGGAGAAATGCTTGCACTGCCTTCCAAATCGCATACTTTCTCTTTACTTTTGTACATACTGCAGCTGTGCTTACAAAGTGCGTACTGTTGCATGCAGTATGCATTCAATTGGGACACGCTACTTCATCGAAATAGTGCACCTTGAACTTTTAACCTCTTGCTCATAAATCTGCTGCGCAGAGGATTGTAGGTCGGAATAGCTAGACAAGCATGCTGGTTTGCAGACTGCAAAAATTTGACAGGATGTAACAACAGCAAAACTATATCATCTATTACTAAACTCTCACACTCATGAGTTGTACGTCAATGTGAAAAGGACTTTCTATATCCCTCTATGAAACAGAAGTCTGCATAACCCGCTGTGCCGTTCATGACATTTGTACTTGCTAACCTTTTTTTCTTTCTTTCTGGCTATACTGTACTTACGTACCAACTAGGCAAATTACATGGTAGACGATGATTAGTAGTTAACTGGGTCGAACTGCAATAATTTGCACAGTTTTTTTGGTTCTGCCTTCCATGGTGCCACACTAAAGGTCAGTCTGAATTGCGCAGTGGGGACTACTGGTGTTTTAGCGTTGATATTTAGTGTATTTTATTCTTGTCAGCACAACTCTGCAGTCATTTTTATGACTTTCTATTTGTCGGTTTAGGAAATCAAAAGCTAAAAATACAAAGCAGAAACTCTCAGATTCCTCCTGTAAATGATTGGAATAAATTTAGAAGCACCTTGCTGGAATAATTGGTATTTGAATGAGACAAATGTTTTTTGTTCTCGAAACGGCTTTAAATCGTTAACGCTTTAAGATAATTGTTTCTCATTAATGTACTTAAGTCTGTATTATCTAATGTCATCCATTGAGTTAAGTGAAGACGATTCCATTGGAAAATGATTATTTGCCTCTGAATAGATTATCACCTTAATGACCTCATTGTAAGAACTGGTTAATTGCGATACATCATGGTGATTACGGTGCTTGATTAGGCAGCACAAGGATCTCATTCAAAGAGAATTTATTCAAATTCCTCAGGATGGATCATCCATGTTTCAAGGTACAAGGCAATATGTACGTAAAGTTTTGTTTTTCTAATGGTGCCATGTGTTGGTTTCTGTGCACTAACAGGTCTTTTTACCCTCTCGGGGGTCAGCATCTACATCAAATACTCAAACCTAGCCATGGAGGAGTTCCAGCGGATCGTGCCCCCAGAGAACCTCGCCCACGTGGATGTGTCCTTCGGCTGGTCCTTAGCCACAGCCTGGCTCTCCTACAGCCTGGAGGTGGTCAGTGGCCTGCTGCTCCTGCTAGCTGCCAGAATAAGTCAGATGAAGGGACGCTATGACTCTGGTGTACCCATCGCCATGTTATAGATTGATGTTATATGATGCCCAAGTGCATCCAAAGGCTCCCACAGGCCAGTATTGTATTGCTGTTGGTATTTATTTAACATGTCAGGGTCCAAGGCAACAAAATGCAGATGAGAGCTGGATTTACGAAACTGCAACCATAGATACATAGATGCTGAATGAGTGATGCAGTGTTGAAGGGCCTTGAACACCAGCTGCCTTTCATCCTCTCTGTATAATTTTCTTTCCATCGTCCTAGCCCATAAATGTGACCACACAAACAGAAGAACCATTCATAGTGTAATTAGTGTAATTTAGTTAGTAGTTTTTCAGTCCTTTGATGCCATATTCCATCCATACGTGCAGTACAGTATGTATAGCTGAGAACATTGAGCACATTTGATTCAGCCGTAGCTTTTCTGTGAGATGTGTCTTTAAGAATGCTTGTGCAAATTCACTGCCCTGCGATGTGAACGCAAGCAAAACAAGAAGTGAGGCTGTATGCGATCATTTCCTTTTGACACGTGCTATGTTAAATATTTTAAGGGGGACTTCTGCACCTCCTCTTTGTAGAGTATTTCATTCAAGTGAAAACACTGCTGATTCTGCAGCAGACAGCCACCAGGCAATGGAGCCACCTAGACTCCAGCACACAGTCAGTACTGGTATAGTATCTCGTATTTCATGATAGAATATCTGCTGCAATGTTAATCCATGTGTTAGAGAAAATGTGCATTTCACAGCTATTGAGTAGCATTGACTGGTGTAGAAGTTGAGGCAATGTTGGCTGGTGACCTAAAGACAAAATGTTAGTTCAAACTTGCTATATCCACCTTATTGGTAAAAGCATTCATCACTGAAACAAGGATGAAGATAAATGCGCTCGTGGGAATCCTGCAAGTTGTTTTCAGTAAAACAGGATATGTGCACATGTTGCTGCATGCTTTGCTGTAGTTAGAGGTTGGATATTGTAATATTTGTATGTGCTGTCTACTTCTAGGAATGAAGCTTCTCCGATCTGTATACTGGAATTAAAAAGACCAAATACAACATTTTGCACATTTCATAGCTGTAAAAATGTATTGTGTTGTTGTTCCCTTCTCACAATCGTAACAAACCTCATGCTTTCATAACTGAACTGCTTTACTTTATATTGTTAACTGTAGCAGAAAAGCAATCAAACATCAATCCAGCTGAATTGTGAAAACATACAGTGAGTAGGCAACAGAAAAAAAAAGTCACATTGATCAAATGCTTTTAAATGTCTGTGACAGAAAAAAATGTATTGAAAATGTATCGAAGATGTTTGTGTTGTGAGACAATAAGATCATCTGAAACATCCCGTTTCTGTTCTCACTCATGCTTTGTTGTTTACGTGTTCACAAAAATACAATTCTGAGACAACGAGTGTTGTCTACCTACCCACATTGCCTTTAGGTCAGATTGGGACTGCCTGCCTCTGAATGTAAATGAAGCTCATTACGAGTCAGACCAGAGGGAAGAGCACTTGTGTTAAGAATTACAAAAGACTGCCTGTCAATTCAGAAATGTCTGACCAATATGTAGCAGCATGTGGTCGTGTGTGGCGAAGTGCTGTAAAACCCCTATTGAGACGCATATTCCAAATGCGCTGTATGTCCAAAGAATGCTCCTGAAACCCAAATAATATCGACATATCCCACATGTCTAAATAAGAAAATTTGGATATAAGGCGCAATTCAGAATATCCAAAGGGAATATGATGTTTAGATGAGCCATATCAAATTCGGAATATTGTCATATTCCGAATAATAGTGGAATATGAGTGTTCATGTAAACAAAGTCGTTTTTGTCTAGAAAAGTGACACAAACCAGTGAAGCTATAGAACAGTGGGTTCATAACATTTAGGGCGTTACTACCTTTTATTACCACCTGGGTAATATTCTGTAAAAGGTGTGAATGTGCCGACACATAAGAGGTGACAAAAGAGAAGCGAGGCGATGTAAATAAGTCAGGTTACAAAGAGTCCAAAATAGGCTTCGGAAATGTTTTATTTGTTGGAAATGAAAGATGCGTTTAAAAGGGGACTGTGTTTGAAATAGTTAGAAATATGGAATGCACAAAAAAGCAGAATCTGCCAAACTGCTCTGCACTGATGGGGAAAAGTAGTGCAAAGTCTTTGCCAAGGACGAGCATGGCAAAGATAGACGCTACACCTTTAGTAGGGGTGCTTATTGGGGTGCTTATTTTTGCCCGAATGTGATTTGCAACGTGATTTAACGTGACGCAGCCAGAGAATCAAACTCCAAACCGTGAGACATTGTGTCCACTCAGCGGTTTGTTGGCAGCGTCCTGCCCGGTAATCCTGTCTCAGATGGAACAGAGAGCAGAGAGCTATAAAGGAGGGACCGAAGCACAGCGGCTCAATCTTGCAGCCCTCCTTTTATATAATAAGCCAGCTGAAATCCCATTAAACTTTTATGGAACATAATAACTCAATCCACTCTGGCAAAAGAACACCAAACTTGGTCCTAAGCCATCACTCTTTGGTTTGTCCCCTTGGCCTTGACAGAGTGCAGTAATTTTGACTTGGACAACCTCTAGGCTCCTGGTTTTAAGAATTTATTGAAGAAACACAACCTGTTTTCATCGGAACTATACTTTCCTCGCTCAAAATCTCTCCTTGGGCCATTTCCAATACATGTTTAAATCAATCCTCTTGTTTTGTGAGATCACATTTCAGTTGTGTTTGTTAAATTTATCTTTTTCAAACTGTCTGTGTAACTAAGCTTAATTAGGCTTCATGCTTCCCTGTGTGATTGCTCCAACACGTGGATTCATC